>NC_057795.1:296432838-296617353 GCF_018294505.1 Triticum aestivum | reverse complement strand
TTATTTTTTATTATTATTATTTTCCTGTTTGCAACATGTTTAGCACCCAAATGATTTTTTTAAAATATGGGAGCTGGCTCATAAGTTGTAGTGCATTAGATCCTTGCATCAAAAATTAGTTTGGGTGAAATACTAATTCACATTAAATTTAGATTAATTAAAAGGTTATCAAATGTTGTTGTTTGCCACTGTTTGAGGTTGTTAGGGTCACTCAACTGATCCATTTAATGTTAGTTGCAATTTTATAATTGCCTCTGAATTATTTCTTACTTAATGAACATTTTAGTTTTCAAATTTGAAATTTTTTATTGTTTGCTTGAGTTTGAACTTCAATTTGTATCGGTTTTTCGAATCATCGCAGGATGAACAACAGTAATCGTGGTGACGTGGCATCCTTAGCGGAGGGTTACTGTAGTGTAACTATCCGGGCGTCACAATTCTCCTCCACTACAAGAAATCTCGTCCCGAGATTTAAGAGTGGAACTAAGGGGGAAAGGTCTGATTACGAAATTCTAACGAATCTTCTCGAAGAAGTTAATCCCTTTCGTTGATGTCTTCAATTCTTTATTCCAATGCATTATGATAAACTTGTCATCATTTCTTCGGGAACTCCATCGTACTTACGAAAGGTTAAGGGGCAGCTCAGCTACGTCAGAATGCTTTTGAGGGAAACAATCTGAGGTTAACCCATGAAAGAGTATAAGATTATCTTTCGAGTTGAACATATGAAATACATCGAGAGTAAGGTATGAAGGTACAATAAGAGGTTCCAAGGGATAGATAGTTGCTCGAAGTCTGAACCAGAGTGAGAAAGGGGTTCAGAGTAGCGAGAGTAAGTATTGCGTATGATACCAAAATAGAGCACTAGGAAGGTGACCCATGAATTAAATACAAAGCCAAGCGTGAGGAATAACCATTAGAAACAGGGTTGTACAGGGGAGTCAGGTTTTGATCCAGTGGACCTGTGGGTTATGGGCCCAACATGTGGGTTGAAAGTAGGAAGGGTGGTGACATCTTGCAAAACCGCGACAGGGAGGCACGTTAATGAATAGCTTGTCAGCTATGTCGGCCACAATATCGGTACCAAGGACGCGGAATGAAGAGAGCAATTTTTCTGCTTGTTGAACGAGGCAAACCAATTGGCAAAGTTCTCGTCCATCGGTGGTTACCGAAATGTCATCAACAATAGTAACACAGTCTTACTGACACGGTTGTACACCAAATTGCTTACATAAGCAAAAGAATATTACTGCTTAGATCATATGGATCACGAGGAAGATTAAACAAATCAATGGAAAGGAAAATGTGATCATCGGATTAAATAGAACAATGGAAAGGAAAAATGTGTTTAAACACATATTTCAGGGGTATATCCTTCCCAAGGACAAGCAGAGCATGATATCCACGATAGGATATAACATAGAAAATCCTCTAGGTGAGGGGAGAGAATTTCATGACGTTACCCATACAACGGTGTTTGGATAATTGAGCAGGAAACATTTAGCATTGGGCTTCAAATGTTCTTATTGAAAATCAGAGTACAACCGACATGCTTCAAGATAGCATTGACATGGTCATCAGGTGAAGATCAGACTTTCGAAACACAAAGGATCCATCAGGATAAACTTATTAAACAAGGCATCCAATTTCCTCATGGAAAAATGGTTAACCTTGTTAAAAAGGAAACTATAATACTAGGTCCTCCGGTCAGGTGTGCTAGGATGACATCACCTTATCGGTTCATATAAGGACCAATGTTATGACTCTTGGAAAATATATGAACCATCATATCTGACTGAGTTTCAGATCTGGTTGGGGTCATGATACCTTAGACTCAGGATGTTCGAGAAGAAAAGGTGCAACACAAATAGACGAAATGACATTGCAAGATTCTCGGGAAATGAACTATGGAAGCGGGTTCCTGAAACAATAGTTCATCATTAAACCAAGGAGGGGATGAGAAGGTGGCTGATGGGCTCAGCGACAATTCATCGAGAATTCCAAATGGATGGCTTTCCACAATAATGTGAACAAGAAGATGGCACTTGTCAATTCAAATGATATAATGTTGTATGCTCTAGGAAAACATACACCATCAATCATTAGTTGAAAGGTGTGCCCGAAGTATGACCTTAGGCAGCAAGATCAATGTTAGAGTGACGACTCAATAACCAACAGTCTAAGAACGAACTGTCGATCATTAACTTCAAGGCAATAGGGTTGCTAGAAGTACAAAAGTCAAACATCATCGTTAGCATATTGGTATCCTGGTTGAAAACAACATGGGGACCAAGGAAGAATGGTGATGGTGAGAAGTATCATCATGCCGAGAATTTGTAAGAGGTGGAGCAATCCCAACAACATTCTCGACATATTAGACAGTAATACTTCAAGGCAGAACACAACACTAGCTGGAGAACAAGTTGCATTCTCTGTGTGGGCAAGTTCATGATGAAAGGAAGTCAAGGGTGTTGTCGATGATAAAAAAATCATCGAGGGCAAGGAGGGTATTCCTCATCATGAGCACAGTTGACATCTCGGAAGAAGTCAAAGTGTTGAAGGTGATCCGACACATTTGCCAGGAGGTTTCAAGAGGATGCAATCAAATAACAACGGCAGCAAGCAAGGAAATGACAAAGTGGCAAGTTATAGGAACAATATATAAGAGGCAAGCTCGGAACCAAAGTTGCATTCCAAGACAAGCAACAAGATGTTGAAAGCTTGACGTAAGTCGTGCTCACACACTGAAGAATACGTGCACCAGAGAATGACAAGGTAGCACAGTCAAAGGTAGCAAGACCAGGATGCAGCCGATAGTTTAGGAATGACCAGCTTGAGTTTAGAATTTCCCAGTAAAAATACTAGGGGTATTTGATTTGTAGTGCGGAATAATTTCACTAGTCGGTGTTCTCGGTTGACAACAACCTATAACCTAAGAACAGTTGGACCTGGTGAGTAATAACAATTGATGAAGAACCCATAAGAAGTTATGATGTTCCATGATATTCTTGAGATACCAGATTGTAATACTCGACGGTAGAGCAGAGTAGAGGGTGGACACGTGAAGTGATCTGCAGAAGACAAGTACTTCATCTTGTCTGAGAAATGGAATCAAAGGGGATCAATCATGGTCGAAGCCATGATAGCAAAGGATCAATTCACAGGTACCAGATGATATTATACCAAGGAAATAGTTATTATTACAAGAAGTTTCCATGATAGGATCTACATCATGTCCATGGGCATGAACACAAAGTTCAAGGTCGACTCCCACTTCTCCAATGCATAACCTTTCATTTACTTCTCGCGTTCGATGAAGTTGTAGTTTTGAAATTTTATCTGGCAAAATACCACAAGAGTATGACTCGTGAAAACTTTCGAGTTCACACATATTAAGGAAGGCATAGGTTCAAGCCATCGGGGCTTCTTAGCACATGTACCACGAACTTCAGGAGTAAATAACACAAGCTCAAAAGTAGAGCATGGTTGACAAAGCGGAGGATACAATTTACCAAAGGCATTATATACCCGTGGAAAGGCTCACAAGGTTATTGAATATGAAGGACAATGTCGGATGAAATCCAACAATGGATCGGGCGATCCACAACGGAGCTGATGTGAGTATCGGTACTCAATCAGAGGAAGCAAGAATGCACGGGCATCATATTATAGGACAACTGAATAATTTGATGCTTAGATAACAAAGGAATTATGATTTCCAAAACAAAGGAACAGAAGCAATGTCCTGATTAGGGGTGGATAAGTTGAATAGCCTTAGGGGTACTATCGACAGCATTTGGATTGGTTGAGAACCATCTCATGTTAAAAATGACGTCTGAGCCGGAAAGATAATTTAAAAGGATCAACTGATGATTGCGTGCATTCGCACTCATGTTGAATCAAAAGGATCAAAATGACGATGCCTAAGGATACTAACGAATATTGCCAGACATATGGAAAGCATCCATCATGCAAGTAGACAAGTATGACAGAGCAATAAGCTACTAAGTATTTTTGGAGGATCGAATAGTATTTCGAAGATCATTGTGAAACACATGAACAACTGGGGGATGAGCGGATACTCAATAAGTGCGAGAATTACCCATAGGGGTATTCAGGTGACAAAGAATAGCAAGGCGATAAGCTCAAAGGATTATCGAAACAACGACGAGTGTTTCGAGGTATCTGGTAATAACAAGACCAACTGGGGATGAATGTAAGAATAACAATTGCAAGTAGTTATCCATTAGGGTTGACGGTGGAAGGGGAATTGCAAATGCGATGAACATAAGTTCTCGGGTTAACAGCGGAGAGTATCTTCAGGGTCTTCACGTGCCGCAGGCGATCATCATTAATAAGGGGCTCTCCGGGTGAAAGTGATAACGAGATCCTAATGTTAGATTTAGCAAAAATCATTTAACCCGAATAGAAGAGAGATCAGAGTCCCAGAGTAAGATCGAGGAGTAAAAGATCCTAATACCACCCAATGGCGACGTGGGCCCATGGGCCACACAGCCAAGTTAGTAAAAGTTTTGTAAAGTCTAGACTCGACTTCGGCCAAGGAGTATGGAAGGGGGATTCCTACAGGCAGTCGGCTCTGATACCAACTTGTGACGCCCCGATTCAATCATACACTAATCATGCATGCAAATGTGTACGATCAAGATCAGGGACTCACGGGAAGATATCACAACACAACTCTAAAAACATAAATAAGTCATACAAGCATCATAATACAAGCCAGGGGCCTCGAGGGCTCGAATACAAGTGCTCGACCATAGACGAGTCAGCGGAAGCAACAATATCTGAGTACAGACATAAGTTAAACAAGTTTGCCTTAAGAAGGCTAGCACAAACTGGGATACAAATCGAAAGAAGCGTAGGCCTCCTGCCTGGGATCCTCCTAACTACTCTTGGTCGTCGTCAGCGGGCTGCACGTAGTAGTAGGCACCTCCGGTGTAGTAGGAGTCATTGTCGACGGTGGCGTCTGGCTCCAGGGCTCCAGCATCTGGTTGCGACAACCAGGTAGAAGGGAAAGGGGGAAAAGAGGGAGAAAAGCAACCGTGAGTACTCATCCAAAGTACTCGCAAGAAAGGAACTACACTACATATGCATGAGTATATGTGTAAGGAGGCCATATCAGTTGACTGAACTGCAGAATGCCAGAATAAAAGGGGGATAGCTAATCCTGTCGAAGACTACGCTTTTGGCAGCCTCCGTCTTGCAATAGGTAGAAGAGGGTAGATTGAAGTCCTCCAAGTAGCATCTCCAAGTAGCATCTCCAAGTAGCATCTCCAAGTAGCATCTCCAGTCACATCTCCAGTCGCATCGCATAGCATAATCCTACCCGGCGATCCTCTCCTCGTCGCCCTGTAGAAAAGCGATCACCGGGTTGTCTGTGGAACTTGGAAGGGTGTGTTTTATTAAGTATCCGGTTCTAGTTGTCATAAGGTCAAGGTACAACTCCAAGTCGTCCTGTTACCGAAGATCACGGCTATTCGAATAGATTAACTTCCCTGCAGGGGTGCACCAACTTACCCAACACGCTTGATCCCATTTGGCCGGACACACTTTCCCGGGTCATGCCCGGCCGCGAAAGATCAACACGTCGCAGCCCCACCTAGGCTCAACAGAGAGGCCAGCACGCCGGTCTAAACCTAAGCGCACAGGGGTCTGGGCCCATTGACCGTAGCACACCTGCACGTTGCGTACGCGGCCGAAAGCAGAACTAGCCCCCTTAATACAAGAGTAGGCTTACGTTCCAATCCGGCGCGCCACTCAGTCGCTGGCGTCACGAAGTGCTTCGGCTGATACCACGACACCGAGTGCCCATATCTTTCCCACGTAGTTGGTTAGTGCGTATAGGCTCGTAGCCAACTCAGATCAAATACCCAGATCTCGTTAAGCGTGTTAAGTATCCGCGAACGCCGAACAGGGCCAGGCCCACCTTTCTCCTAGGCGGTCTCAACCTGCCCTGTCACTCCGCCACAAAGATCCACTCGCGGGTGCTCCACAAGCCGACCCGTCTTTAGTCACCACATGTATCATGTATAAGTATATAGTATATACACGTGATCACCTCCCGAGTGATCACGGCCCGATAGTATAGCACGGCTGACGGACAAGAATGTAGGGCCACAGGTGAATATACTAGCATCCTATACTAAGCATATAGGATTGCAGGTAAAGGTAACAACAGTAGTATCAAGGACAGGCTATGCATCGGGATAGGTATAACAGAAAGCAGTAACATGCTACACTACTCTAATGCAAGCAGTATAGAGTAGAATAGGCGATATCTGGTGATCAAGGGGGGTTTTCCTGGTTGCTCTGGCAAGAGAGAGGGGTCGTCAACTCCGTAGTCGAACTAGGCAGCAGCAATGTCGGTCTCGTAGTCTACCGGAGATAAGAGGGGGAAGAAACAATGAATACCATGTAAACAGATGCATATCGATGCATGAAAAGACAAGTAACGGTGCTAGGCGTGCCCTAACGTGGTATGAGGTGGTACCGGTTAAGGGGGGAAACATTCGGGAAAATATCCCCGGTGTTTCGTGTTTTCGGGCAGAGGAGCCGGAGGGGAAAAGTTGCGGGTTCGATAGGTTAGGGGTGTGTGGCGGACGAACGGACTGCGTATCCGGATTCGTCCCGTCGTTCTGAGCAACTTTCATGTTGAAAATATTTTAATCCGAGTTACGGATTAAAAGATATGATTTTCTGAAGATTTTATTAATTTCTGAAATTTAATTAATTATTTAATTTAATTCGAAAATGGATTTATGACATCAGCATGATGTCATGCTGACGGCAACAGTCAACAGAGTTGACTTGGTCAACCTGACATGTGGGTCCAGTGGGACCCACCTGTCATTCTCTGTTTAGTTTAATTACATATTAGTTAATTTAATTAGTGATTAGGTTAATCTAATCAGGATTAATTAACTTAATTAATTACTTAATTAATTCATTAATTAATTAACATTTTAGTTTTTTAATTATTATTTATTTATTCATGTAATATATATATTTTTAATTCTTTTTTAAAAACGTTATGGGGCGGGGCCCCCTAGTCAGTGGCCCGGGGGGGCTAGCCGGTCGGGCGTTGCGGCGCCCGACTGGGCGTTCGCCCAAATCGGCGGGCGAGGAGGACCGGGGCATGGCCGGGTGGCCACCGGAGGGGAAACGCCGAGGGGGGAAGCAGCAGGGCGCCAGGGCGCGACGGCAGGTGCGGGCGCGATCGCCCGACGGGGCGACCCGGGCACTGGCCTCGGGCGTGAGGCGTAGCCGAGACGAGGCAAGGCAGGGTGACGGCCAGGGCGGAGGGCGACGCCGTTCGGGGCAAGACGAGGCCGGCACGGGCGGAGGCACGCCAGTCAGGGCGAGTGCGCGCGAGACGGAGAGAGAGGGAGGGCCGGGGTCGAGGGCGCGGTCCGTGGTGCCTGAGCACGACCAGGGGCTGAGCGGGGCGGCCACGGGCGCCGGAGCGCGGACCGCTCGGTGAGTGAGCGAGGGGGAGAGGGGAGAGGTCGGCGGCAGGACGGCCCGGCGCGGGCGACGGTGGCGCCGGAGCGCGTCGAGCGGCGACGGCCGAGGCGACCTAGGGGGGGAGGAGGGCAAAGGGGGAGCTCACGGGGGGAGTAGGGCAACGGGGCAGTGGGCTCGGGGGCGGTCGGGGAGGACCGGCGAGGAAGAGGACGAGGAGGCGTTCGGCGGTGGTTGCGCGGGCTTCGAGCGGCGGCGCCCAATCGGCGAGGGGCGGCGCAGATCGATCCGGCGGCCTCGGGGTTGGTGACGGGACGAGGCGACGGCGGTGATGCGGGTGGGGGCCGGCGGAGCGCCAGCGTTGGGTGAATCGGGGGGGTGGGGACGGCGGTGGTCTCCTCTGGATCCTGATCCAGATCAGGCGAGAGGAGGGGGGCGAGTGGGTGGAGTGGGGGTGGCGGCTAGGGTTGCGGGGGGGATAAGGAGAGGAGTGGGGTTGGCCGATTGGGCCGGCCCGTTCGGGCGGCGGAGGCCAGCTGGGCCACTTGTCCCAGCGGGGGGGGGGGGTTCTTTCCTTATTATTTTTTATTATTATTATTTTGCTGTTTGCAACATGTTTAGCACCCAAATGATTTTTTTAAAATATGGGAGCTGGCTCATAAGTTGTAGTGCATTAGATCCTTGCATCAAAAATTAGTTTGGGTGAAATACTAATTCACATTAAATTTAGATTAATTAAAAGGTTATCAAATGTTGTTGTTTGCCACTGTTTGAGGTTGTTAGGGTCACTCAACTGATCCATTTAATGTTAGTTGCAATTTTATAATTGCCTCTGAATTATTTCTTACTTAATGAACATTTTAGTTTTCAAATTTGAAAAATTTTATTGTTTGCTTGATTTTGAACTTCAATTTGAATCAGTTTTTTGAATCATCGCAAGATGAACAACAGTAATCGTGGTGATGTGGCATCCTTAGCGGAGGGTTACTGTAGTGTAACTATCCGGGCGTCACAGATATCATTCATGACTCACCTTGAGTGCGCATGTACGAAGAGAGAGAAGCCAAGCTGGATCAGCAGGACAGTTTAGATGCCCTGGAGGAGGAGCGTGACGTCGCAAAGGCCCGTTCCGCATTCTATCAGCAGTAGGCTCGAAGGTATCAAAGCAGGAAGTACGTCCAATACTTATAACGTTCACGAACTCATTCTACGCCTACCAGAGAAGAAAAAGGACAAGCTCAAGCTCAAGTGGGAGGGTCCCTTCATTATTGATAAAGTTCTCACCAGAGGAGCGTACCGTCTGCGTGATGCATCAGATAATCGACTCGAGCCGAACCCATGGAACGCGGCCAGACTCCGAAGATTCTAAGCCTAGTGCCGAACTCTGTGTTCGTCTCCTTACCTCCGCCTTTATTTTTTAAGTTCCATCCGCTCTCTCTTTCTTTTTTGTAGCCTTAAAAGCTTCAAGTATGCTTCGACTGCACACTCCTGCCGCGCTATGCGCGCTCAATATACCTGGGGGCTTCTTATACAGAAGCTTAATATAATTATCTTCTAGTCTTTATGCCCACCACATATGTGTCATTCCTCCATATGTACCTTTTTCACCACTATATGCATCGATATGACTTAAGTTTTGGCCAAGCTGGGTTGCCTGGCTCTTGTGTTTATGCCCTACGTTCCCGTTAATTCGGCTAGGGCATAAGGGGAGCACCTCTACGATTGTTACTTCCAGGTCAGCCGGATGTGTACCTCAGACTCGGTGAAGCTGAAAGCTAGCGTTCTTAAGGGAATATTCGATCGGTGAACAAAAGATGTCTTTTACTTATTGCAAAACATGCCCCCAGATGCTTATATCCTGCGTGGTTTTTCGCAGTTCGGACATGCACATTAATGCATGTGTACTGAGGGAAAGGAACCCGTAACAGAACCATTTTCCCTGGAAGATGTTTCTTACTATCCATGTAATATAACATAGCTAGTTGGGTACTTGTTTGTTCAAGCACTTATGACCCCTACGCCTAGTTTCCACACGTGCCCCGGTTTTTACATAACTGAGCAGGTATTTGGATACACTCCGGACTGTCGGGTCCAGAGGTTGAAGCAAAAGGTCCGCCAAGACAAATGATTTACAATCCGGCTAGGGACAAAATATGTCCTTTGAAGTACAAAGTCACTTAGACTGACTAAATTCTTCTTCTATACCATCCAACAGTCTGTCTAGCCTACAATCCTATTTGGAATACTTCGCGGCTAATGCTACCTGGTCATATACCAGACTAACGGGGATCTATTTCCCATCTGACCCTACAGGTCCGACCTCGGCCATGTGGTTCGGGTGAATTTTGGTGTATCGTGTCTTCACCATGGCCCAGGCCTCCCTTGCACCTTGTCGGCAGGCCGATATCTTCCATAATTGGAAGCGCCACCGTGCTCCATTGAGCATCTCCATGAGCTCTCCCATGCCTCCGGGCAGGGATGCGGACAGCCACAAGGCCTGGGCAATACCCTGCATCACCTGCCGAATTTGTCCGTGCAGTTGTGAGAGCTCTTGCAGAAGATCGCCAGCAGATCCGGGCATCTCCTCTTCGGACGACCTGCCAGCATACCTATAGACATAACTCGGTTAGCCCGCTTCTTCGCCGAACTTTATAAAGGTTCATTCAAGAACTTACTAAAAATGCCGCATCGAACCCTCTTATTCTCCTTCACGGAGTCAGCAAGCTGGGCCCGAACATCTTTTAATTCAACGTCCAGCTGGGTCTTCGCGTCCTGGAGATCATTCTTCTCCCGTATAACCTTTGTAAGCACGTGCTCGCTAGCCTTTAGCTGTCGTTGAGCATGTTGTTCATCCTACGATACGATCTCCGGATTACCTCCGGGATTGTCTGCAGAATCTATTGTTAGATTTGCATGCATGCCGAATAGTAACTGGTATATGTCAGTATATTCTTTTCGATCAAGACAAGTATTACCAGACGAGGCCTTCTTGGACTCCTACATTCCGGTGACTTCGGCCCGTAGCTGGGCTTTGCAGTCCTCCAGCTCTTTAGACAGCTGGGTATTCTTCTCTGTAAGAACCTATGCATATAATTGATCCTTAAATCAGTTGTGCCAACTATGTCTAGTCTCAGGGGCTACTGATATACATACTTATCAGATTTTCTTACCCGTATATCCTTTACATACTGGTCCGTAGCTCTCGCGAGGCCATCTTGAGCAGCTCTTATGTACATGTCCCCTGAGTTGAAGGCATTAAATGCCTCTTCAGAGAAATTAGGGTCGCGTAGTGTGGCCTGTCGATGCATGTGATTCATGGTGCTCTCCACTTTTGAGTTTGTAGCGGATAATCTATCTGGATCCTCTATAGGAGGATCGTCCGGTGTTGTCCCGGCGTTGACCTCCGCCCTTGAGTCCGGCCTTGGACTCTGGTTGGTGGAGGCGTGGCCATTAGGCTCTCCGGATATAGTCCGGCGAGCGCTTTTTCTGCCAAGAAACCACGGACATTGTTATATTTTCAAGACGATAATTACGTAGCAGGTTTTTAATTATACCTCTAAAATGGCGTCTCGGTCCTGAACGCCTTCCTTTTATGCCTACCCAGCTTCGGTGCCCCTTGTTGACGAGTCACCGCGGGTTCGGCGCGGCGTCCCCATGGCCTTCCCTGTAAAACGCAAATACATGTGCGGTGGGTAAGGCGCAAAGAGGGGATCCTTCTAGGAAGTTGGGACTCCGGTTTTACTTACATGTGATATAGGGAGTAGGCCGAGATAATCAGCTATGATGGCCACCAAGGAACCATCACAGCTTAACTGATAAAATGTCCTGTCGACGAGCTCCACAAATATGTTCAGATCTTCTTCAAATCCGGGGTCGAGGGCCCGGTCGGGGTCCTCTGGCTGTGGAGACGGGCTGTGAACCTCATTCATAGCTTTTCGCAGTTCCTGCATTGAATTGGCAAGGTAAATATTTGTGCTAAGGAATGCAGGAAAGACTGGAATAAAAGATGGCAGCTCACCCAGCTTGGGGGGTTGTACATGGAGAATCCATCCTGTGGCTTAATAAGGATGAACTCCTCTTCCTCTCCTTTGTACAAATCAGACGGTATTTTCGCCAGAGCGGCAGCGGAGTCCGGACCTTTGCAGCTGCAGTAGGTGGCATCGTCTCCTCCATTGAAGTGCCACATGGGTTTCCCCCGATATTGAAGTGGTTGCACGCCCCGCATTATATATATTGACATAACCTCTATTATTGTCAGTCCTGATTTGGCCAACGTCTTTATCCTGTCCATTAGGAAAAGGACCTCTCTGTTACCTTCCTCCTGGGGGCACCAGGGACGCCAACTTTGGCATTTCTTCAACGGGGCATTTGCAAACTCAGGAAGGCCCAACCGAATAGGGTCTGGAAGGGGGACGCCCTCTATATAAAACCACTCCGAAGGCCAGTCTTCGGATGTCTTCTTCGGAGTACCGGACAGGTCTCCGGTCCCGGCGATGCGCCATATTTCGGCTCCGTCCACTTGATATACCGACCCCTCCTGAGTGCGGGGTACGAGGCAGAATAGCCTCTTCCATAGCTCGAAATGGGCTTCGCAGCCCAGAAAAAGCTCGCAGAAGGCAACATAGCCTGCGATGTGTAAAATGGAGGCGGGGTGAAGTTATGCAGCTGGAGGCCAGAGAACTCCAGGAGCCCGTGGAGGAACGGATGGATTGGAAATCCAAGTCCCCTCAGCAAGTAAGGGACAAGGCATACCCTCTCCCCCTTGGACGAGTTGGGCAAACTCTCCGCTTGCTCCACACCATTATAAGTGGCTATACCGGCTCGGATGGGGACCATGTATGCAAGCGGGAGAAACCCTTGGGTCTGCAACTCTACCAATCGGCTATGAGGAACGGAACACTTCTCCGGACGCGCTCTAATGGATACTCGCTGGGAGGAGATGGTGTGATTTTGATCTGAGGATCCCTGTCTCTTTAAATAGATGATTTACTTACATGGTCAGGGTGGCAAATGAAAAAATGCCCCGACTTCTCGCATTCACTCGACACGAGGAGATAGCCATTTTTAAAGCATAGAAGCCGAGGAGTGCAACATTAATGGGAAGCCGGACACTGCTCGTTACAACAGGTACTCTGGAGAATTTAGAGAAGAACCTGCCTTGCAATGCCGAAGATAATCTGCGCGCCGAACTCATCGCCATTGGAGCCTGGTTCAGGGGTTACTGAGGGAGTCCGGGATTAGGGGGTCCTCGGACAGCCGGACTATATACTTTGGTCGGGTTGCTAGACTATGAAGATACAAGATTGAAGACTTCGTCCCATGTCCGGGTGGGACTCTCCTTTGCGTGGAAGGCAAGCTTGGCAATTCGGATATGTAGATCTCCTTCTCTGTAACCGACACTGTGTAACCCTAGCCCCCTCCGGTGTCTATATAACCCGGAAGGTTTAGTCCGTAGGACGACAACAATCATAATCATAGGCTAGCTTCTAGGGTTTAGCCTCTACGATCTCGTGGTGGATCAACTCTGGTAATACTCATATCATCAAGATCAATCAAGCAGGAAGTAGGGTATTACCACCATCGAGAGGGCCCAAACCTGGGTAAACATTGTGTCCCCCGCCTCTTGGTACCATTAGCGTTAGACGCATAGTTCGGGACCCCCTACCCGACATCCGTCGGTTTTGACACTGATAATAGGCCCTAAAGCCACGGAACCCGTAAGTTGATCACAATAATACACATCAAGTAACCAATTGGATAACCCAATGTCACTACTGATATCCTCATGCAAAACATCTATTAAGCGCTCTCGAATCCTTAAAGACTCAATCCGATAAGACAGCTTCAAAGGGAAAACTCAATACAAGATAGAGAGGGGAAATACCCCATATGATTAATCAAGATCGTTCCATCTCAAGAACACGAGAGAGAGAGATACAACACATAGCTACTGGTACATATGCTCAGCCCCGAGGGAGAACTACTCCCTTTTCATCGGGGTGTCCACCGGAGATGATCCCCCCTCCGACAGGGTGCCGGAATAGGGTCTAGATTGGTTTTCGGTGGCTACAGAGCCTTGCGGCGGTGGTACTTCTGATCTAGGGCTACCCCCAAAGGGTTTCGGAATATTTGGGAATCTATAGTGCAAAGAGGGTGTATGGGAGGCCACCGAGGTGGGAACAACCCAACTGGGCGTGCCAGGGAGCCCTGGCACGCCTTGGTGGGTTGTGCCCCCTCGGGGCACCCCCCAGGTGCAGTTTAGGCCCATTGGGTTCCTTATGGTCCAGAAAAAATCTCCATAAAGTTTCGTTGCGTTTGGCCTTCGTTTGATATTGATTTCCTGCAATTTAAAAAACAAGCAAAAAACAGCAACTGGCACTGGTCACTGGGTCAATAGGTTAGTTCCAAAAAATGATATGAAGTTGTCATAAAATGATTGTAAAACACCCAATAATGATAAAATAACAACATGAATACTTCATCAATTATAGATACGTTGGAGACGTATAAGCATCCCAAAGCTTAATTCCTACTCGTCCTCGAGTAGGTAAATGACAAAAGAAATAATTTATGAAGTGTGAATGCTGGCAAAGTGCATAAGTTTGATCAATGATAATTTCAATCACTTTTCCTAGCATCATAACAGCAATTATTTCTTATAAAACTTCTCATGTTATAGTAGCAACCAATTCATATGTTAAGGTTCAAACAATGAACTCTCTTGAAACTCAACAACCTATGTTCTCAGTCACTAAGCAATTGCAATTCAACCTATTCAACAAATTTTAAGTAAGAGCTCCACATACTCAACCATCTTATAGTCTTCTATGATTGCTAACACCCACCGCATACACATGAGCAAAACCTTTCAACCGGACACATAGAAAGATAGGGGCTTATTGTTTTGCCTGCCAACATATTCACCTCAAGGGTGTTGCCAACAATAATAACTCATTCTATCCATATTCAACTGGACATATGTGCCTAGATCTTTCCTCACCACATGATGCTTGCCAAAGGAGAAAAAATGAAAAGGAATAGAGAGAAAAACTTTGACTCTTGCATAATAGTAAATACATAAAAGTAAAAGTTAGGCCCTTCGCAGAGGGAAGCAGATGTTGTCATGCGCTTATTTGTTTGGATGCTCAATCCCTTAGTGCAAAAGAATGTCACGTTGTATTGCCCCTTAAGATGGCAACCTTTATTATGCAGTCTGTCGCTTTTATTATTTGTCATCCAAGTTCGTACAACGCTCAATTTTCTCTTACACTAAATGATCTCACACTTTTAGAAGCAATTTTTATTGCCTTATTGCACCGACGACAACTTACTTGAAGGATCTTGCTCAATCCTTAGGTAGGTATGGTGGACTCTTGAAAATAAGATTTGGGGTTTAAGGGTTTTTGGATGCACAAGTAGTATCTCTACTTGGTGCGGAATTTTTGGCTAGCAAAGATGGGGGCAAGCACCACATGTTGAAGGATCTATGACAATATAACTTCTATGTGAATATGAACAAACATAACCATTATGTTGTCTTCCTTGTCCAACATCAGCAATTTTGGCATATAATATTTGGATGGGGGTTCACAATCACAAATGATTTCCAAGATAGTGTATTTGTATGTGAAAGTACTCTTCCTTATACTAATTATTCGTGAATTGCTTGTATGAACAATATTGTGATTGCCAAGCCTCAAAAGATTTCAATTTCTAAACCCAATGTGAAGCTACCACTAGGAATGATATGAACATATAATTTCAACTTCATCCCATTCAATTTATTCAACAATTAACTCATAGGATATAAGTGAAGCACAAGAGTAAATGACAAACTACTCCAAAAAGTTATAAGTGAAGATCATGCGAGTAGTTAAGTAAATAGATAGCTATGTGAGGGATCTCTCTTATTTAAAAGTTTCAGATATAAGTATTTTATTAAAACAGCAAGGAAAAACAAAATAAAATGACATTCCAAGGATAGCACACATCATGTGAAGAAGCAAAAATTTAGGCTCAACCGATACTAACCGATAATTGTTGAAGAAGAAAGGTGGGATGCCTACCGGGGCATCCCCAAGCTTAGATGCTTGAGAATTCTTGAAATATTATCTTGGGATGCCTTGGGAATCCCCAAGCTTGAGCTTTTCTGTCTCCTTAATTACTTTTATACTACGGTTTCCCTAAATCTTAAAAGCTTCATCCACACAAAACTCAACAAGAACTCGTGAGATAAGTTAGTATAAACCAATGCAAAAACTTCATCATTTTCTACTGTAGCAAATCACTTAAATTATTATTCAACATTACATACTAAATGCCTCTGCATATTTAATACTCCTATACTCGAATAGAATCATTAAACAAGCAAACATATGCAAACATAACAACAATCTGCCAAAACAGTACAGCCTGTAAAGAATGCAAGATTCATCATACTTAACTAACTCCAAACATTAAGAAAAATTACCACACTGTAGAAAATTTATCAGAGCTCACCATGCAAAAAGTTTCAACATTTTATCATATTCTGAGTTTTCTAGGGAATTTTTGCAACAGTGATAAACTTTCAGTTTTGAAACAACAACATGTATGCTTGCAAAATAAGCTTGGTAAAGGCTATCCTTGAAATTTTTATTGAAAATAAAGATGCAAAAAATTATTCTAAATAACATAAACAAAATAAAAACAAAATAAATTGACTCTCCAAGTAAAGCACATATCATGTGACGAATGAAAACATAGCTCCAAGTGAGGTTACCGATAATGTAGGAGAAGAAAGAGGGGATGCCTTCCGGCGCATCCCCAAGCTTAGTTGCTTGGATCTTCCTTGAATATTAACTTGGGTTGCCTTGGGTATCCCCAATCTTAGGGTCTTGTCACTTCTACTTATCCTCATATCGATATCTCTCCCAAAACTAGAACACTTCAATCACACAAAACTTAACGGAACTTTGTGAGATAGGTTAGTATGGTAAAGAGCAAACCATTTCACTTTGGTATTGTCAAAGACAAGATTCATAATTGTTTCCACACAATGCCTACTGTATAATATCATTTCCACAATTTATATTGAGCAATATAAGCCATAGAAACTAGAAAACAAGCAAATTGTGCATTGAAAACAGAATCAATCAAAAACAGAACAGTTTGTAATGATCTGGATAACTACCATACTTCTGCTACTCCAAAAATTATAAAAAAATTAGGACCATGTGAGAAATTTGTATATTAAACTTCTGGAAAAAAATAAACTCAAAATCACTCTTGTGTAAAAAATGAGACTTATTTTCGTGAGCGCAAAAGTTTTGGTTTTTCAGCAAGATCAAATCTACAATCACTCAACATGATCCCAAAGGGTTTACTTGGCACTTTATTTAAACAAAAGCTATAAAACATGATCACTAAAGTAGCATAATCATGTGAACATGCAAAAACAGTAGGTAAAAGTGTTGGGTTGTCTCCCAACAAGCGCTTTTCTTTAATGGCTTTTAAGCTAGGCATGATGATTTCAATGATGCTCACTTAAAAGATAAGAATTGAAACATAAAGAGAGCATCATGAAGCATATGACTAGCATATTTAGGTCTAACCCACTTCCTATGCATAGAGATTTTGTGAGCAAACAACTTATGGGGGCAATAATCAACTAGCATAGGAAGGCAAAACAAGTGCAACTTCAAAACAATCAACACATAGAGAAGAAACTTGATATTACTGAGATATGTAAGAGCATAAGTTCCTGTCTCATAATAATTTTCAGAGACGTCATGAATGGATTCAACAATCTTTTCATGATGCACAAGCATAGAAGATTTATTACTCTTTATGGCATACATGTCATCATAATAATCATCGTAGATAGCAACCTTATTATCATAGTCAATTGAAACCTCTTCCAAAATAGTGGATGTATAACTAAATAAAGTCATGACCTCTCCAAATCCACTTTCATCAATATTGTAATAAGATTCAACACCCTACAAAATAGTGGGATCACCACTACCTAGAGTTGACACTCTTTCAAACACACTTTCATCAATGTAATCATCATAAATAGGAGGCATGCTATCATCATAATAAATTTTCTTATCGAAAGTAGAAGGAATCAAAGGATCATATTCAGTAAGCAAAGCATCCCCAAGCTTAGGACAAGCACTATTTACAGCAAATAAATCTTCAAACAATTCATACTCATTAAACATAGCATCCCCAAGCTTGTGGATTTGCATATCATCACAATTATTCTTATCAATAGCATGAATGGCACCAATAGTATAGTAAACATTATTATCATATTCTTCCAAGAAAGTGCCAAAAATATTTCCAAGGTTATAAGAAGTATCATTATCTTCCCAATCATAATCATCACAACAAGCAATAGGTATCAGAAAATCATACTCAATATCATCATCCTCCATAAACATATTTGATTCACATTCATGAAGCACAATGGTGATAGGAGCAACATTATTTGGAAGAGATACCTTTTTCCCTTTATTATTTCTTCTTCTTTTCTTTTTCTTCACCATACCATTTGTGGGTTTAATTCATTTTTTCGAGCTTCTTGTTGAAGAGATTTATTGGATTTGAAGCTCCTCCTTGTTACATGATTCATCATGATAAACACTAGGAGGGTATTGGGAAATATTTTCCCTTTCATTAGTACTCTCTTAATATTCTATTTGGTCTCTTCTCTTTAGATAGTTGGCAATATAAGGATTCTCAATGCAATTTACCACACAAAATATATAAATTTCCTCTAGATCAAAATCAAGAAATCTCTCAAGATTAAATTTTGGAATACCCTTAGTTATACGTTTCATTTATTCATATCCCAAAAGAAGACTAAACTCTTTATGATGCTCAAGGGTAATCAAGTTATCACAATTTTTGGACACTATTTGATCATGAAAGAATCTGCATTGAAGATTTAAATGGCCATGTTCATTGCAAAGTTCACAAGGATGGCGGACATAATTAACAGCACAATCATCTAGCCTCTCTTGCAACTTTTTCGTTCCTAAATATTTATGCTTCTTACAAAATCTATCCTCCCTTTTGGTGTGCAAAGGCACTCCCAATTCACTCCGCAAAAAGTGACATGCTTATAAGAAACATTTTTGTCATGACTTGTGCAATCACCATTAGCATTTTGGATATGCAAAGAATTCAAACTAACAACATTGCAATCATGCTCATCATTCAAATATTTGGTGCCAATCATTTTATTGACTTCTTCTTCTAATAATTGAGAAAATTTTTCTGAACCATCATTTTCAAGAAAGATATTATAAAGATGATCAATAATATGATGCAACCTAAATTCCATTTTTTATGTAGTTTTCTTTTATAAACCAAACTAGTGATAAAACAAGAAACTAAAATATTCAATTGCAAGATCTAAAGATATACCTTCAAGCACTCACCTCCTCGGCAACAGCGCCAGAAAAGATTTTTATGTCCACTATGCAACTTTATTCTTGTAGACTCGTGTTGGGCCTCGAAGTGCAGAGTTTTGTAGGATAGTAGCAATTTTCCCTCAAGTGGATGACCTAAAGTTTATCAATATATGGGAGGTGTAGGATGAAGATGGTCTCTCTCAAACGACCCTGTAACCAAGTACAAGAAATCTCTTGTGTCCCCAACACACCCAATACAATGGCAAATTGTATAGATGCAGTAGTTCGGTGAAGAGATGGTGATAAAAGTGTAATATGGATGGTAGAAATATATTTTTATAATTTCAATAAATAAAAACAAAAACATAGAAAATAGTAAACGGGCACAAAAATGGTATTGCAATGCTTAGAAACAAGGCCTAGGGTCCGTACTTTCACTAGTGTGATCTCCCAACAGTGTTGACATAGTTGAATCATATGTAAATCCCTTAAGTGCGGAGTAGAGTTCACTCCAAAATTACTTGTTATATAGAAATTGTTGTCGGGCACGAAACCACCACAAAGTTATTCTTTAGAAAAACACCTTAAGATGCAAATCAAGCAAAGCCCTAATGTCACCTAGATACCCCAATGTCACCGCGAGTATCCGTGGGTTTGATTATACGATAAGCATCACATAATTTCAGTTTTATCTATTTGATTCCCACGGAGTGCCCCAAAGTATCTATCAGAAAGTCAAGATGAGAACATGTGCCAACCCCCATACATAGGCCCTAAAGTCATGGAACCTGCAAGTTGATCACAATAATACACATCAAGTAACTCAATTGGATAATCCAATTTCACTACAGATAACCTCATGCAAAACACGTATTAAGTGCTCTCGAATCGTTAAAGACTCAATCTGATAAGACAACTTCAAAGGGAAAACTCTATAGAAGATAGAGAGGGGAAATACCCCATCTGATTCATCTATGTCAACAAAGCCCACATTACATCAAGATCGTTCCATCTCGAGGACACGAGAGAGAGAGAGAGAGAGAGAGAGAGAGATAGATACAAGACATAGCTACTGGTACATACCCTCGGCCCTGAGGGGGAACTACTCCCTTCTCATTGGGGTGGCCGTCGGGATGATGACGCTGGCCACCGGAGATGACCCCCCCTCTGGCAGGGTGCCGAAACGGGGTCAAGATTGGTTTTCGGTGGCTATAGAGCCTTGCGGCGGCGGAACTTCTGATCTAGGGCTACCCCCAAAGGGTTTCGAAATATTTGGGAATTTATAGCGCAAAGAGGGGGTGCGGGAGGCCACCGAGGTGGGTGAGGGAGTCCTGGATTAGGGGGTATCCGGAGAGCCGGACTGTGTACAATGTCCGGACTATTGAAGCGTGAAGATACAAGACTCAAGACTTCGGCCCGTGTCCGGGTGGGACTTTCCTTGGCGTGGAAGGAAAGATTGGCGATCCGGATATTATATTTCCTTCCTTGTAACCGACTCCATGTAAACCCTAGCCCTCTCCGGTGTCTATATAAACCGGAGAGGTTGGTCCTTAGAAGGCCGATCACAATTACATTCATACCATCATAGGCTAGCTCCTAGGGTTTAGCCTCTACGATCTCGTGGTAGATCTACTCTTGTACTAACCATATCATCAATATTAATCAAGCAGGAAGTAGGGTTTTACCTCCATCGAGAGGGCCCGAACCTGGGTAAACACTTGTGTCCCTTGCTTCTTGTTACCATCAGCCTTGACGCACAGATCGGGACCCCCTACCCGAGATCCGCCTGTTTTGACACCGACATTGGTGATTTCATTGAGAGTTCCTCTGTGACGTCGCCGTCAGGCTGGATGGCTCCTTTGATCGTCATTAACGACTCGTCCCAGGGTGAGACTTTCCTCCCCGGACAGATCTTTGTGTTCGGCGGCTTCGCGCTGCGGGCCAATTTGCTTGGCCACTTGGAGCAGATCGATAGCTATGCCCCCGACCCTCAAATCAGGTTCGGAAACCTGAACCACACGGCGGATACCCGAGAAGACATAATCTTCGGCGGATTCGGGCCAGCGCCAGAAGCGCCGAACAGTCACGACGAGCACGGCATAGACCTGCTGTCATACTTTTCTTGGGATATCTCCCCGGTAGAAGCCCCGGACCTAAATCCGGGACGGGTAGCGTTGCCTAAAGACGGAGGGCTGGACCCCACCCCACAGGCCGTACCCTCATCGGCGGTGGAGCCGAACACAGGCTTCACTTTTGAGGAAGCCGATGACCCCGGGCCCCTGGACTCGTGTCCGGTTGAAGGCTGCAGTCCGTGCGTCCCTGGGCCCACCGATCCAGGTTGGGCTCCAGTGATGGAGTTCACCGCGGCGGACATCTTTCAGCACTCGCCCTTCGGCGACATACTAAGCTCATTTAAAACTCTCTCTTTGACAGAGAATCTCGGGCAAAATTATATCCGTCTTGCGTGGGAAGCAGGCGACGAAGACATTCGTTGCCCACCCACCACCCACTTCATAGGCACGGTTGGTGATTTAATCGATGTGCTGGACTTCGACTCCGAAGACCTAGATGGTATGGACGATGATGCAGGAGAAAACTCAGAATCTATGAGGTACCGGATTCACGCCTTGCCACACGACATATACATGGTGGATACGTCCAAGGAAGGCGATGGTGACAATTCGGAAGATAACACCCCTGGGCAAAAACCAAAGGGACGGCGCAGACGCCGTTCCAAATCTGGCAACAGTAACAATATCAGCAAGAGCGCCAGAAAAATGGATACTCCGGTAAGCCCCGATGGCAACAATGACCAAACAGAACCAGCGATGGAGCAGGACGAACCAGGTCACACCGAACATAGTCCGGGCCTTACGCCCGAAGAAAACAATCTAGAGGGACGAGTTCACCAATCCGGCCCAGGACAAGAAGATAGTCCGGACGACGACGACGCATTCATATTTCCGGAAGAACATGTGGAATGAGAGAACCTCCATAGAAAGCTTATGGCCACAGCGAGAAGTCTGAAGAAGCAGAAGCAACATCTTGAAGCCGCACAGGAAACGCTCAACCGCAGATGGAACAAAGTGCTAGACACTGAAGAAAGATATGGCGACGATCGCCATACAAAGAGCTACCCAAAACGCAAGCTACTGCCAAAATTTGACGACGAGGCCGTTCCACCGAAGAACAACACGACCAGGAGACCAGGAGTACCACCTCATAGCCGCAATAAATTAGCCGCCAAAAACACCCACGATTTACGTGACCACCTTGAGAATAAAGCTGGCACAGCCAGGTCTATCTACGGATCTAAAAGAGACAACCCGGTAAGGGACTATGGCCGTCAAAACAATTATGACAACCAAACAACAGTTCGGAATAAACACCGAACACAACAACAGCCAATGGCAAGCCACAGCACGTCCAGATACAGAGGGGCTGCTCACCCCCTGTGCTTTACTGATGAGGTACTGGACCATGAATTCCCACAGGGCTTTAAACCTGTAAACATAGAGGCATACGACGGAATGACAGACCCAGGGGTCTGGATCGAGGACTTTATCCTCCACATACACATGGCTCGTGGAGATGACCTCCATGCCATCAAATACCTTCCCCTCAAACTAAAGGGACCAGCTCGACACTGGCTGAAAGGCCTCCCCAAAAATTCAATCGGGAGCTGGGAAGAACTAGAGGACGCTTTCAGGGCCAATTTTCAAGGGACTTATGTCCGGCCTCCAGATGTTGACGATTTAAGTCACATAATCCAGCAACCCGGAGAGTCCGCCCACAAGCTTTGGAACAGATTCCTCACTAAGAAGAATCAAATTGTTGATTGTCCGGATGCGAAGCCTTAGCAGCATTCAAGCATAGCATCCGGGACGAGTGGCTCGCCAGACACCTCGGCCAAGAAAAGCCAAGGACAATGGCAGCCCTAACAAGCCTTATGACCCGCTTTTGTGCGGGAGAAGACAGCTGGCTCGCCCGCAAAGGCACCAGCGACCCCAGCACAACCGAAATAAGGGATGGCCACGGGAAGCCACGGCGTCACAAAAACAAACGCCAAAACAAGGAAGAGAGCCCGGACAACACAACGGTTAATGCCGGATTCCGAGGCTCTCGACCTAACCAGCAAAATAAGCAACCTAAAGGCAGTAAAGAGGGACCGTCCGGTCTGAACAGAGTTCTGGACAGACTATGCCAAATTCATGGCACCCCCGACAAACCTGCGAACCACACGCACAGAGAGTGCTGGGTCTTCAAGCAGGCCGACAAACTAAACGCTGAACACAAGGGAAGGGAAACACCAAGTGAAGATGAGGATGAACCTCGCCAACCGAACAATGGGGGACAGAAAACATTCCTGCCAGAGGTTAAAATAGTGAATATGATCCACGTGACTCGTACATCCTTGGGAAGGCACGAACGCACCCATAAAGACGCACGCGATATAGAGCCCATCATACCCACACCTAACTGTTGGATGTCTTGTTCGATCACCTTCGACCACCTAGACGACCGAACTAGCATTCGGCGCGAAGGATCAAATGCCTTGGTGCTTGACCCAATAATCGACGGATACCATCTCACTCATGTCCTCATGGACGGGGGCAGCAGTCTCAATTTAATATATGAGGATACTATCCGCAGGATGGGGATAGAGTCATCCAGAACCAGCAAGATTCACACCACCTTCGAAGGGGCGATACCAGGCGTTGAAGCCTATAGCAAGGGCTCTGTCATACTGGAGGTAACATTCGGCTCTCCAGGTAACTCCAGAAGCAAAGACCTAGTCTTCATCATCGCACCCTTCCAAAGCAGCTATCAAGCATTGCTTGGAAGAATGGCCTTCGCCCGCTTCAACGCATTGCCGCATTATGGCTACCTTACACTCAAAATGCCCGGTCCACGCGGCGCCATCACCATCAGCGGAACAACGGAGCGCCTTTGGCGCGCAGAGGAATACGCGACAGCCCTAGCGGTCGGACTATAAGCGGCCACTAAACAAAATTATACCAGGTCATTAAGACCACGGACACGGTTAGACGAGTTCGGCAGCCCACATTAAACCAGGGCAACTGTATATGTGATCCTATAGCGGACACCAGGGGCTAATAATAAAGCCCCACACTCTCGGCTCAACCTCACTGGCAGGCCAGCATTTTACATTTTCTAATATCCATCGCACACTTACGTTGCACTCTTCTATGAGATCCCCCTTTTCTGCAGACAACGTTCGTGCGATACCCTTCCAGGATGCGACACAACGGAGACAAAGGCACAGACATGCAGCAAGGCCCCGGCCAACAGGTTTCTTTTTAGAGTAAGCCCCTGTGTAAACCTTTTCTATCGCCTCTTGTTGTTTCATCATCCCACGGGTTTCATACCCACAGGGGATACTGCCGTCTTTGGCATTACACCATGACAGATTAATGCACGCACCAGGACATACAGGGTTTATAATGAATGGGCATTCTTGAGCCCATCATCTGTTAGAAAGTCCGAATGGCCTTCGGGAGTTTTCGCCGTCACGATTTTGGCCTTATATGCATCAGCTCCGAATCATGTCTTTGGTCAAATGTTGGGATTGCCCGGCTCCTGGGTTTGCCGCCTTACGTTCCGTTATAATCGGCTAAGGTGGCCAAAGGAGAACTACTGCGATTGTGCCCTAGTTATTCCGGATGAGCACTTCAGTAGAGAAAGCTGAAAACCGACCGTCATGATACAGCGAGAGACTGATCAACCACTCGACGACTCACCGGAATCTCTAGGATTCCTCCGCCTTAACGAAGGGCCATTTCTCGGCCAGGTACATACACGCCCGTATTCGGATGCACACGATAGTACGAGGGGCTACATAGTAGCCCCAATATTAGAATCCTGCGGCTAAGCGAAAGTGTTACAACTATATAGTCTGGTTGCCTAGTTCGACGTGCGATCACCTCTTTGCTGGACCAAGACGTTGGATAAAGAGTGATCAAGCACATTTTCTTTCGCCAACACCCCTGCATAGTATGCATGGGGGCTGAAGCCAATGACTGCTATCTTTCGGATTAAACACACACACACACACACAAACATATATATATATATATATATATATATATATATATATTACAACACTAAGAAACTTTCGTTTCGCTCCAAACAATGTGTTTTCTTAGGCTATAGCCCACGTCACAAGGGAGTAAAATGTCTTGATGTGTCCACTGAATGTATCTATATCTCTAGAGATGTGGTCTTTGATGAAAATGTCTTTCTGTTTGCTTCTCTCCATCCAAATGCCGGAGCACTCCTACGCAAAGAAATTTTGCTTCTTCCTGATCATTTGGCTCCAACACATTCTTTTGATCATCAGGGCAACAATGGAGGTGATTTAAATAATATGGCAGTGTCTCGTAATACTAATTCACCAGATGATGCAGGATTTGATGACAGTTATATAGGTGCAAATTTGGAACAACATGATGAAAATATGGAGCCAAATCACTCCATACCGCATGTGGCGCTAGAGGACAGAGGCGCGTGATCCGGTGCCGATTCTGCCATGCGATCCCATGCTGAATCTGGCGCTGGATCAGGTGCTGCCTTGCCTGCACAAGACACAGCGGACAGCAGCAGGGGCAGCCAACGCCAGCCCGTCACGTCACCCGAGCCTGCAGCGATGCCCACGGGCCACATGCAGCCGCAGATCCCGTGTGGGTCGGCTCGTTCAACAACCAGCAGCGGAAGCCATCGGCTGGCTGCCACCTCGCCCGATCCCGCAGGATCTCCTAAGCGAGCGGAGCAGCAGATCTCGCCTGGTCCCGTGCCTGGCCCCGTGATGTCTCCATGGCGCAGCGGGCACACGGGCGCTGCCAGCCCATGCTCTGCCATCCCACACGCTGATCCCGGGACAGGGACATGATCTTCTGTGGTGGCGGGATCCTCTGCGGAAAATGCTGAAAATGTGGATTCAACTCCATCACCTCATTCAACTCCAGCACCTCCAGTTCGAGGGCGTACACGGCTCCAGTCAGGCATTATGAAGCCCTTGGTTCTCTCTGATGGTATAGTTAGGTATGAAAAAAATTTCAGAATCAAATATGGTTGCTTCTGTTCAACAGGTGAGCCACAAACTACTCAAGAAGCCTTGGGTGATCCGAGATGGAGGAAAGCAATGGATGAGGAATATCAAGCACTTATGAAAATCAAGACATGGCATCTTGTTCCTGCAAATAGTGGTACAAATGTTATAGATTGAAAATGGGTATATAGAGTAAAAAAGAAATCCTATGGCAGTATAGATAGATATAAAGCTAGACTAGTGGCTAAAGGCTTTAAGCAACGATACGGTATAGATTATGAAGATACTTTTAGTCCAGTGGTTAAGGCTGCTACTATTAGACTTGTTTTGTCTATTGATGTATCCAGGGTTTGGAGCTTGAGACAGCTAGATGTACAGAACGCTTTCCTTCATGGTGTTCTGGAAGAGGATGTTTATATGAGGCAACCACCAGGTTATGAAGATAAAAACTCGCCATTTCATGTGTGCAAGCTGGACAAGGCCATTTATGGGCTTAAGCAAGCCCCAAGGGCATGGTACTCACGTTTGACCTCAAAGTTGCAGAATCTTGGATTTATTCCTTCAAAGGCTGACACCTCACTCTTTTTATTCGATAAGTCTGGGGTGATTATATTTGTTCTAATTTATGTTGATGACATTATTGTGACAAGCTCCTCTCAGGAAGCAATATCAGCATTGTTGAAGGATTTGAGCTCAGCCTTTGCTCTGAAGGACTTGGGAGATTTGCACTTCTTCCTTGGAATAGAGGTAAAGAAAATTAATGATGGTATTGTGTTAACAGAAGAAAAGTATGCTTTGGATCTCCTAACTAAGGTGGGTATGAAAGACTGCAAGCCAGCACCCACACCCTTGTATAGCACTAAAAAATTACCAGCTCATGATGGAGAACCACTTGGGCTAGTGGATAGTACAAGGTGTAGGAGTATTGTAGGTGCTTTACAGTATTTGACAATTACAAGGCCAGATATTTCCTTCTCAGTAAACAAAATATGTCAATATCTACATGCACCAACAATAGTCCATTGGACTGCAGCTAAAAGAATTCTTAGATTTATAAAGCATACAATGAACTCAGGATTAGCATACAAGAGGTCATCAACTACTTTGTTAAGTGCCTTCTCAGATGCAGACTGGGCGGGTGACGTTGATGACAGGAGATCCACAGGAGGTTTTGCAGTATACTTTGGTCCAAACCTGATATCCTGGAGTGCCAGGAAACAAGCTACTGTATCAAGATCTAGTACAGAAGCAGAGTAAAAGTCTTTGGCCAATGCTACTGCAGAAATTATTTGGTTACAATCGCTCTTGAAAGAACTTCGAGTACCTACAAGAGAAATTCCTTGCCTATGGTGTGACAATCTTGGAGTAACTTATTTATCAGCTAATCTGGTGTTTCATGCTCGTACTAAGCACATTGAGATTGACTATCATTTTGTCAGAGAAAGAGTGGCAAACAAACTTCTTGATATAAGGTTTGTGTCATCCAAAGATCAGATTGCAGACGGCTTTACAAAGGCGTTACCTGTGAGAGACTTGGAGAACTTCAGGCGCATTCTCACCTTGACCAAGGTATGATTGAGAGGGGCTGTTAAGAATAGTCTAGAATCATCTAGATATCTTGTACGGTTGGTTTAACTCAGAGATAAGACTAAACCAACCTTCCTAGTTTGTTAAGATTCATTGCTATCTTCTCCTCATCTTGTACTCCAAGTCTTGCCTTGTACATGCCGTGATCAAGGGCTTTCTGATCCTATATAAACACGCAATCAGCGGCCTACCAAGGTAGGTTGATACGCTTCCAAACTTACATGTTAAGAATAGTCTAGAATCATCTAGATATCTTGTACGGTTGGTTTAAGTCAGAGACACAATCATATTTTCAAACACAAATTATAAATACAACCTTCTAATCAAAATGTTTTTACAATAATTTGAATCATCACTCGAAGAGGAGATCCTTCGGGCACTGCGCCTCTATCAGGTGGGTACCTTCCGTGACCTGCGCCAAGTAGTGCCCGGTCGGATATTGCCCCCCTACCGGATCCTGAGACGCTATCATAGTGGCATCCATATCCGTCCAATACGCTTTAGCGCGTGCAAGGGCCATCCGTGCACCCTCTATGCATGCTGACCTCCTCATGGCATCGATCCGGGCCACGACCCCAAGGAATTGCTGCACTAAACCAAAGTAGCTGTCCGGCTTAGGCTCCTTCGGCCAAAGATGATCTATTACAGACCGCATCACCAGCCCGGATAGCCTGTGAAGCTCCGCCATAGCAGCCATCTTATCGCTTAACGGCAGCGGGCGAGTGGGAGCATGGAACTGCAACCAAAAAAGCTTCTCCACCTCCTTTTCACCCTGATCTTTGAAGAACTCCATAGCATAAGCTGTACTCTTCGCCAGGTTCGCGTATGCATCCGGCGAGCTCCAGCGTCCATCAAGGGGAGCGTACTTTGGATCGAAGAACTTCGTCCGCAGCAAATAGGGGCCTCCGGCCGTGATTTCTCCGGCCTGTCGAAGCTCCTCCTGCGCACCCCGGAGCTCGGTTCGTATTTCCTTGATAGCATTCAGCGCCTTGCTCAGTTCAGCTGATTTATCTTCATGCTCCTTCTTCAGGAGCTCATACCGGTCAGCTGCATGTTTTAACTCGATAGCCATTTCAGCTATCTTTTCCTTGCTTCGGCGATGAGCAGCCTGTTCGGCTCTCAATTCCTTGGGCGCCTTTAGGGCAGCCACATTGCTCAGACGATCTTGTTCCTTGGCTAGAGCAAGTTCAGCCCTCAGGGCCTCCACGGCGGCAGCACCATCTGTAGTCCGAACAAATTATATTAACACATGCCACCCTAATATTTTCCTATGCAATGGGAGACAGGGCACATACCTTGTGATGTATCCAGCCGTTCATTCATCAGAGTGATATCGGCATCAATCGACCCAATTTGCCTCGATAGTTCGGCAACTTCAACGGACAGGCCAGCGGCCGGACCCATAGGTACCTGCACACATGTACAGCACTATCATTGGTTTATGATCCCCCGTTTGCCGCCTAGGGCAGGCAACCAGAGTCTCAGGGGCTGCTATCTATATGGAGCACACCTAGCGCGTGCCTTACAACCAAAGAAATAAGTGAGTTCTCCATTACATACCTCAAAGCCTCTAAGCAGGCTTGTGAATGCTTCATTCAGACCGCTTGTAGCGGATCAAATCTTCTTGAGCACCGCACTCATTAATGAGCGGTGCTCCTCCGAGAGCGCATCTCGCTCCAGTAAGCCCGTCAGTACATCCGAACTCAGGGCGGCTGACGCATTGGCTTCCGGCCTTGGCGGATCTGGGCTCCTCCGTGATGACACCTCGGTGTCGCCTGCGTCAAGAACCGGAGAGGCGGGCGGGGTCTCGCTCTCCATCATCTCCAGAGGAAGGTCGCTCGAAGATGATCCCTGTTGAGAATAGTTGCCAGCCGGACTACACAAAGTTGAGTCCTGGTCATTGATCCAGGAGAAATACAGTACCTTTAAGTTAATGATTGACTTACAACTCGTTGGAGGGTTGGTCCGTTGGAGGGCATGATGCGGTGAGGGTGCCTGTCGGGGCAAGGATCCCCGGGGATCCCTTTTTCCCCAATTTGGGCATCTCTGCCTCCAAATCTTCGGAGGCGGCCCTCTTCTTCCCGCGTGGGGAGGCGACATCGACCTCTCCTCCCTGACTATCCCCGATTCGGATGTGTAGTGTTTGGAGTTCGTATTTTTCATCCTTCCCCTTGTATTTCCCCGAGGGAATTCTGCTGAGTACCCGGTCGAGCATCTTGGCCACAGTAGGGGCGGGCGAGCCTTCAGGAAGCGGTGTCGGACACCTAATTCTCTCCACCTTGCGGAGCCACTCCTAGACGCGGATGATGTTCAAGATAAACAATTATGACAATTACAAAACAAGGTGTCCGATATCAAAGCCACTTACTTGAGTATCTAGGTGATTGGAGCTTAGGCCCGCGTCCTCGGTGGTATCCGGACACGTTACCTTCCGCCCGAAGAATAATTTGCACATCTCTTTGAGCTTTAAGCCGAAGAAGTGCTTCACATTTCGCGGACCCTCCGGATTGAACTCCCACATCCGAAGAGGCCGGCGCTGGCACGGCAGCATCCGCTGGATTAACATCACTTGCATTACGCTGACAAGGTTAATATCCCTCTCGAGAAGCTCCCGGATGCGATTGTGCAGTATTGGTATGTTGCCTGCGGGCCACCAATTACGTCCTACATCTGTCCAGGACGCCAACTGCGATGGGGGGCCCGAGCGGAACTCGGGGGCGGCTACCCACGTTGTGCCCCTTGGGGCTGTAGCATAAAACCACCGCCGCTGCCATACAACAGATACTTCTGGGAAAGAACCCTCCGGCCATGGGGCATTGGCTTCTCTGCTTATTACGGCACCTCCGTACTCCACGTGCCGCCCCTCTATCATCTTCGGCTTCACATTGAAGGTCTTGAGCCATAAGTCAAAGTGTGGCGCGACATGGAGAAAATCCTCGCACACGATAATGAACGACGAGATATGGAGGATGGCATCTGGAGCCAGATCATGAAAATCCAGCCCGTAATGGAACATGAGACCCCTCACGAAAGGATGGAGGGTGAAACCCAAACCACGGAGGAAGTGTGGGACAAAAACAACACACTCATTGGGCTCCGGCGTGGGGATAACTTGCCCCGGAGCAGGAAGCCTGTGCTGGATATCTGCGGTTAAGTATCCGACCTCCCTAAGCTTCGCAATGTCCTTCTCCTCGATTGAGGAGGCGACCCACTGGCCTTGAGGATCAGATCCGGACATACTGGCGGGGTGGAGCTTAGGTTTTGGGTGTTAGAGCTCGAGGTACGGGAAGGCGCGATGAAGGTGAAGAAAGAGGCGTAGGTCTCGACCCCTTTATAAAGAGGGTGAATATCAAGAGTCCCCAGTGTGACCGTTTGAGGCTTATCTAAAAACACACGGGGTAATACCAATGGCCGTCGTGGGATCACGCGCGCTCATATTGATGGAAAATCCCATAATAAAAGGGACACGATCTCTGCCTCGACGGGACGTGCCAATAAAATTGTCTCGTAACACGAGCCGTTGTGGGGCAGGAAACGACGGTTCACATTGGACCGAGCCATGATACAAGGGCACAACGCACGAAGATTACCAGCAAATTAGATCTATACCATACGAAGATCATCCTGTGGATCCGGACACGGTCGACGTGTACTTTGGAATATTTGGAGGAGGAACCCGCCTTGCAACGCGTCGGACTCATCATCATTGAAGCCTGGTTCAGGGGCTACTGAGGGAGTCCTGGATTAGGGGGTATCCGGACAGCCGGACTGTGTACAACGTCCGGACTATTGAAGCGTGAAGATACAAGACTCAAGACTTCGGCCCGTGTCCGGATGGGACTTTCCTTGGCGTGGAAGGCAAGCTTGGCGATCCGGATATTATATTTCCTTCCTTGTAACTGACTCCATGTAAACCCTAGCCCTCTCCGGTGTCTATATAAACCGGAGAGGTTGGTCCTCAGAAGGCCGATCACAATTACATTCATACCATCATAGGCTAGCTCCTAGGGTTTAGCCTCTGTGATCTCGTGGTAGATCTACTATTGTACTACCCATATCATCAATATTAATCAAGCAAGAAGTAGGGTTTTACCTCCATCGAGAGGGCCTGACCCTGGGTAAACACTTGTCCCTTGCTTCTTGTTACCATCAGCCTTGACACATAGATCGGGACCCCCTACCCGAGATCCGCCGTTTTTTACACCGACAGTGGGCACAACCCACCTGGGCGCGCCAGGGGGCCCTGGCGCGCCCTGGTGGGTTGTGCCCCCCTCAGGGCACCCCACTAGGTGCAGCTCAGGCCCATTGGGTTCCTTCTGGTCCAAAAAAATCGTCGTAAAGTTTCGTTGCATTTGGACTCCGTTTGATACTGATTTCCTGTGATGTAAAAAACAAGCAAAAATAAGCAACTAGCACTGGGCACTGGGTCAATAGGTTAGTCCCAAAAAATGATATAAAGTTGCCATAAAATGATTGTAAAACACCCAAGAATGATAAAATAACAGCATGAATACTTGATAAATTATAGATACATTGCAGATGTATCAAAGCCGTCCTATCATTCTCGAGAGGGGGTTTACACGAGTTCATCGAATAAGTCTCAAAGAACATGAGCTTGTGCTCATAAGCCCAATAAATAGACACCACCGGATAGCAACCGGAAGAAGAGGGCACTCAGCTGCATGCTTTGGCTTAAGGTAAATATCACAGAGCTCCTTCGAGCACTCCACTTAAAAATGACCTGGCTTGCCACATCTGTAACAATTCAACTTTTGTCTCTTGTGTTGACCTTTGTTTGCATTATCGGTATCTGATTTCTCGCTCATTTTATCACTAGCCGGAATGCTTGTTGCCATTAGCACCACCACCACTTCCACTGGCATGGACATTAGAGCCGGCACCGCTGCTAGACCGGCCCCGGGTAGAGCCGTAGGTCCATTGACCCTCTCTGATGTAGCCGCGGTATGAGTTTCCGCCGCCGGCACTGTGCCCCTCGGCGCCACCACCAAAGCATCTAAAGCATGAACAGTGGGAGGGTCACTTGTGAGACAAAATCAGATATGCACTAAAAAATAGGTCTCACACATTAAAGATAACGTAGGTCTAACTTACTTCAATCAGGTATTGTGACATATTGCAAAAAAAAGCAAAAAAAAGAGTCAAAACGCAATTTTGCTCATTTTTCCTAGGCTAGTTTCTGTTGCCAATATGAATTGATGTCTTATTTTTTACTACCTTCGTCAAAAATTACTTATCGCTCAAATGGATGTATATACACATATTTAGTGCTAGATACATCCATTGGAGGTATTTTTTACAAGTATTGCTTATCATGTATGTTCATACTTATCTGCATGATGGAGGATGTATTGATAGATTGCTCTCCTCAAAGGTATTGTTTTCCTAAGATGTTGTTGGCAGTATATCATAGGTTGGACGAGATTCATACTTTATAATTAACTATTGCAATCTTGTAGAGTTGTAGGAGACAAAGATACATTTTGGAATTTGAACTCGTGCCTTGTTATGAATGTTCGAGGTTGTCCTTCTTGTTTGGTAGCACTGCCTCTAATTCAACTCTCTAAAGAGATCCAAGCTAAAGAAGGAGCAACTACTCATGAGCATTATATCTCTATCATCAATTATTTTTCTCATATTTGTTTTGATGAGGGCTAAGGACTTGGTTCGGAAAACTCAACTGCTGATGTTTTAATGCATGGAAGATCTAAAAGCCTCTGAAAGATTTTGGTTGTATAGAAGTGGAACTTTCTTTCTAGAGTGGGGCCTTAGCTTCTAGAGTGAACGGCGGTGGGGATCAAAATACAATATTAATGAGATTCTCTGTTTACATATGTTGATTTCAATGTGCTCTGCTACAATTTGATAGATTCTCTTTGGTATGTTCTTAGAACTATTTTAACTACATTTGTATGCATGCCATTATGTTGCAAGAACTTACCGATTATATGTTTGATGAATTAAATGTGCTCTTCTTGAAAGAAACTACTGCACATCGTATGTGTGTCATTAAGCTCACCCGAGGACTGCTACTATAACAGGGACTGTTTTCTTACATTGCATTGCCCAACTTCAAATCATAATGATGTGTCATTGAGCTTACTTGAGCACTACCATTATAGCAATGATTGTTTTCTTATGTTGCATTACCCAAATTTCCGGATGGATCTCTTCATCCTTGACAATAACCTCTTTGGTATAGGCATTGAAGCCCGAGCTTGAGTCCTTTGTGCCCGAGTTCGAGCCCTCCATGACTGTGATCAAGTTCACTTACTTGAGTTTCCCATACCCGAGTTTGAGTCCTTTGTGCCTGAGTCCTACATGCTCGAGTTTTAGCCCTTCATGATAAGTCCGGTCACGAGTTCCCCATGACTTAGTACGGGTACCATGTCCTCAATTTCGAGTCCTTACACAAGGCAGTTTGAATTTGCATTGCCCGAATTCGGGTTGGTCGGTTCTAATTCCTAGTTGCTTGATCTTGAGTTAGCCATGTCCAACTCCTCAATGTGTAACGGGTGTACTTTTGGTTATAGTTTCTTATAGTTAGCCCATATATGGACTAAGTATTCGTAGTATCATCTGTGTTGGGTTCTGTGCCAGGCTATTCCTGCTTGTTATTTTGACACCACTTTTGGGAGTATTTAATAAAACTACGAAGTCAGTTTAAGAACTTTTAGTATTCTTTGTAAATATTTTTAGTATGTGTGACTTTAGACTGTTATCATATATACTATCATGTCATAAACCAAACTCGTACTTAGCAAACAATTCATAAATACTATTTCGTATAATTTGCTTAACTTCTCAGACATATTTGGTTTTTGCATCAATGGTGCAATGGATCATCCAGTAATAGAGAGTGAACTGATAGGAACCCACAACTTCCAAGACAAGAGGAAAAATGTTAGGAATAGAGAGTGAACTGATATGGATCTATATGCGGATTAAAAGAGGAATCACTCATCATATGGAAGAAACTTGGGCGATCTGGAGTGGACTTAATTCTAGATAGTTTGCTCCAATATGTGCCCATGGTAACTAAATTTTACAGCTAGTTTTTGGTGAAAAATGAACACAGTTTTCTCAAAGCATGAATTTGTTTGGGCCTATCACAACATGGCCCCATTAATTCGATGTTGTAATAATTTAAGCATGTAAGCTTTCAACAACATTGCATCAATGGCTACCATGAATCGTATACACTTGGATTGTCTTCTTACTTTGTCCATACTCTTATTCTTCATTATTTAGACAAATCATTAATACATAGAATTTATTGCACAGAAGGGTGGCAACCACCCAGTCCACCATGATAGACATGTGCCCCATCACTATTGTGATCAAATGAATCAACCGTGTAGCATGGTAGTTTTGTAGAATAAGCAAAGCTCTTATCAAAGTTCAAATCAACAAGTTTGTAACTGCTATCTACTATTTTAACATCCCTAGCATAGGCGGCCTTTCCATTCCCTTCAGTTGTGAAATGTCCACTTCCCATCTGCGGTCAGTCTTGATGAACTGTTGGTCCATTAACAAATCCACCAAATCCTACTAAATTCGCCTTGACTCTCAGTTTTGTAAAATATAAATTTGGCCAATATCCTATGGGTTTTGTGTCATAGAATAGCCACCAATGCTTCTTTTTCGGATCCTAATAAGAGCCAAGTGAATTCCAATAGACATATATTAAAAAACAGTGAATTGTCTTTAGTATTAAGAATATATTAATAGTTCGCATTATGCGTAAAATAATAGCCTTTTCCTTGACCTCATTTTATTTGGCTTCATTGATAACTCTGGCAACATGTCACTTGTTTTGAAATAAGAACCTAACACATGGTTTTTAAGGATGATTGCTAAAGAAATTGTATACATTGTGCATTATATATGGTAGCATTATTTCTGTTTTGGGCATAAAATAATTTATTAACCAACTCTTTAACTTGCAATGTATGATTGTAAAAAAATATTGGATGAAAATGAAACAATTTCTAGAATATGTATAACAAGCTTAAATTGGCAACCCATCAAGTAATGAAATTATCTAGGAGCAAAAGTTTATTCCATAGTTATCAACATACCAAAACAACCAATATAGATGATATGCTAAGAAATTAGTAATGAAATAGGGTCGCTTGTAGGATGATTGACACTTGCTTTGGAAGTTGAGAAAATGATAAATTTGAATGCTTATATAGTTGAGGAGGAAATTAGAATTTGAATATAAGTTTGGTTGCTAAAACCATTTTTTATTGAGAGTAACTGATATGTCTCCGTCGTATCTACTTTTCCAAACACTTTTGCCCTTGTTTTGGACTCTAACTTGTATGATTTGAATGGAACTAACCCGGATTGACGTTGTTTTCAGCAGAATTGCCATGGTGTTGTTTTATGTGCAGAAAACAAAAGTTCTCGGAATGACCTGAAACTCCACGGAATATCTTAGAATAAATAATAAAAAATCATCGCCAAAGATGAAGACCAGGGGGCCCACACCCTATCCACGAGGGTGGGGGGCGCGCCCCTCCCCCTGGGCGCGCCCCCTACCTCGTGGGCCCCCTGGTGGCCCTCCAACGCCAACTCCAACTCCATATATTGGCTGTCGGGGAGAAAAAAATCGGAGAGAAAGTTTAATCGCGTTTTACAATACGGAGCCGCCGCCAAGCACTAATCTCTCTTAGGAGGGCTGATCTGGAGTCCGTTCGGGGCTCCGGAGAGGGGGATTCGTCGCTGTCGTCATCATCAACCATCCTCCATCACCAATTTCATGATGCTCACCGCCGTGCGTGAGTAATTGCATCGTAGGCTTGCTGGACGGTGATGGGTTGGATGAGATTTATCATGTAATCGAGTTAGTTTTGTTAGGGTTTGATCCCTAGTATCCATTATGTTATGAGATTGATGTTGCTATGACTTTGCTAGCTTAATGCTTGTCACTAGGGCCCGAGTGCCATTATTTTAGATCTGAACCTATTATGTTTTCATGAATATATGTGTGTTCTTGATCCTATCTTGCAAGTCTATAGTCACCTACTATGTGTTATGATCCGGCAACCCCGAAGTGACAATAATCGGGACCACTCCCGGTGATGACCATTAGTTGAGGAGTTCATGTATTCACTATGTGCTAATGCTTTGTTCCCGTTCTCTATTAAAAGGAGGCCTTAATATCCCTTAGTTTCCAATAGGACCCTGCTACCACGGGAGGGTAGGACAAAAGATGTCATGCAAGTTCTTTTCCATAAGAACGTATGACTATATACGGAATACATGCCTACATTACATTGATGAACTGGAGCTAGTTCTGTGTCACCCTATGTTATGACTGCTACTTGATGAACCACATCCAGCATAATTATCCATCGCTAATCCGGTGCCTACGGGTTTTCCATATACTGGTTTACGCTTATTTACTTTTCTGTTGCTATTGTTACAATCACTACAAACTACCAAAAACATTACTTTTGCTGTCTTTACCTTTGTTACCGTTACCACCACTATCATATTACTTTGCTACTAAACACTTTGCTGCAGATACTAAGTTTCCAGGTGTGGTTGAATTGACAACTTAGCTGCTAATACTTGAGAATATTCTTTGGCTCCCCTTGTGTCGAATCAATAAATTTGGGTTGAATACTCTACCCTCGAAAACTGTTGCGATACCCTATACTTGTGGGTTATCAAGAGTAACTAATGCTACATTTTTAAGTACTTAGAAATACCTGGAAAGGCATAAGTTGTAAATCCTCTTGCTTTCCATTGTAGGTAGAAACCGGAGATATTCTTGCCCCAACTCCAATGTGAGGTACTGTTTGCACAAAACCTTGGCAATGAAAATCCATGCAGGACTTTTGGTTATTCCCCAACTGTCCATTTGAAAATAATGTTCAAAATGTATTATGTTCTTTTTCTCATATACTTATCGTAGATATTATTTAGTTACAAGTAATATTATGAGTCACCCTTTAATAAGTACCTAATACATACCCAAATAATATGGAACCTAGCAAAGCTGTCTCCAAAAGTCTGTGATACCTAAAAAGTAATCCAACAAAAATAGTATTAGTGCCTTTATATGATTGATGTATGTCTAGACTCACCATTATATCTTTCTAATAATACATAATGTAGAATGAGAACAATTAACTTACAGTTAGTTTGCAAATGAGGATTCTTGTTAAAAATACAAATATGAGGCAATATCATACATATATTGGTAAACCTATTTTTGTATGCAGATATAAGAAAATATGTACTGAGGGTAATGTTAAGGTTAATATCTAGGGACCATATACTATGAACTCCATCCATGTCTCATCAAATTTTAAACAATTTAAATCCTACTTTTATTGTCCATGATGAATTGGCATTATCATAACTCAGGTCCCTCGTGCACTATATATCACTACACTAATTGTAGACGTGACTTCTCTCACCTTTGCTGTGATTCAGCCGGATATTAGAAACTAAGTCTATATTATGACATTATTTTGAGATCACCATATGTTTTTAAGGGTTGAATAAAAAATATTTATTAATTTATATTAAATCTTGAAATTGGTATAACAATATCAACAGACAATATTTCAAAATGTATAGTTATGTAGTTGATTAGTTTTTTTGCTATATATGTCCCCTGAGGTTTGTTGAAGGATTTGATATGTATGTAACATGCGTATTCATATAGTAGATATATTTCCAATGCAATAGGAACCCACATGAAAAAAATTAAGTACATGAAATTGACCATAATAAATATAAAAGTACCAACATAAAAATATAATATAGTAGATATATATTGTTATATATAAAGTACATGAAATTTTCCATAATAAATATGTAAGTACCAATATGAAAAATGCTATAAGCAGTCACATTTTCCATTTTGTTTCATCATGCAGATCATTGAACCAACTGCAACGGCCTCAAGAGGACCATCCTCACCGTGCATTAGAGTAAGTACTTGTGAACTAAAATCTCCATGTCCTTTCACTTGTGGCTCGTAAATGTTAAGTGTTACTCGTGCACCATATATATCACCATCGGTCTTGATCCCAGCTATCTACATATGATGGCATGTTTATAAGAACTTTATCAAACCTCTTTATGAATAAGGAATACATTTCCTCCTGCCACATCATAAATGAATCAATTATGCATCATCAATAAGACTTAATTCAGTGGGAACATCTAATTGTTCAAGACTTTGTGTGGACGTAGTAAGTTACCCATGCAACAGTATTACTATTAATGTAATTGAAGTAATATAAAAATACTAAAAATTAATATTCCAGGTTAGAAAGAATACCTCGCCTCCAGCAGCAAGAGAATTATTTCTCCACAGGGGAATGTGTCCAACTTTAGTAGTTTTTTTGTAATATTGGTATTGTACCTACTGGGCATGCAACCATAGGCAATTCTGACTCCGTTGTGTTAGCTGAAGATGATGATTTCAAGTGGAAACCTTTTGGGTAAGAGCTTGGTTTCGTCTGCAACAAGGAAATATACAAATGTCAAAATCATGAAAATCCAGTATAGCTCATTTCTATAATACTCCCTTAACGTTTTTACGTCTAACTTTGACCATTGATTTTACCAACAAAATGCAAGTTATACGCCATAAAGCCATCGGATGCAAATTTGAAAGAACTTTTCGGTAATATATTTTTTATAACATACATCCAACATTTTCTTGGCCAAAATTGTAATTCAAGTTTGACACAAAAAGGAAGTGGATTTGTATATAAAAATTTGGGGATATGTCACATTTGGGGATAAAATTTGTTTACAATAACTTCACTCGACATGTAATATAATTTTCTATGATTCTACTATAGTAAAAGAAGAAGATGGTTGAAAGGACATAATAAAAAATTATAAAGCCTATAAAAATAGAAATAGTTCCATTAAAAACTATGGAGGATAGATATACCTATAGCGAATGGTTCTTTAGCAGCGGATGATGAAGAGTTGGTTGTTGATCTATGTCAACACAATCAAAGAGTTCACCAAATTTTGTCTAATTTAAAAGTTTAGTTAATTGCTTCATGTTGAAAGGATTGTTCTAAAAATAAGGGAAGTAAGAAATTATTAGTTGAACATACCAAAACGGTCCTTTTGACATGTTTCTTAATGATCTCCTGGAAGTCTTCTTCTTCACTCGTTTGGTGTGTGTTCACCTTTAGTCCCAGAGCTAGAGTAAGGTAAGAAACAAGAATAGTTGCTACAATTTGTGGTAGTACTTTCATTGTGGAAATCAAGAATTTTTAGTATATCATATAGATCTCACCCTCTTTTATAGTCACATATGCGGTTGTCTTCCTCATATCCTCAGACCCATTCCTGATATCTTTCTGTTGTGGTGATGACACATGGATATCAACATATATCTTAAAGATTTTTTTTGTAGTGGGCATCTCAAAAATTTATTGTTACAATATCTTCAATAATTGTATAGTCTATAATAATGTGTGATCTTATATATCTATGAATCATGTCTTATTGATATATATGATCATTAGTGTCTTCCTCGTATACTATGGGTACACAACACGTGTATGTGACTCATTGTATTTGAGATGCATGCAAAAGTATGACACGCAAACGCAGTAGTCTAGGTCTCAAAATTTAAAGAATGGCATATTTTGATAATCTAAGTCAGATCCATTCTAGCCATCTTTTCTTCCGTGGTCATGACACATCAATATGAAAATATATCTTAATGATTTTGCATTAGTGGGTGTATCAGAATATTATTGTTTCCATATCTCCGTTGATTGTACATTTAATATTAACACGTGATTTTTTCATATGTGCTCATGACACATGGATATCAAAATATATCTTCAATATTTTTGTGTTAGTGATCATATAAATATTCATTGTTTACATATCTTCATTCATTGTATAGTCAATAATAATGTGTGACTTTATTTTATTTAGTTGCACAATACATCTAGTTGCGCAATCCAATAGAGATAAAGTGATGCTCCTTGCTTTCCAGAATCTAAGGATTCACTTTATTATTATTCAAAAATAAGAATGCATTTAATATGCTATAAAAAATATTAGTCGAAATCTGAGGCAAATTACTCTTCCAATGACAATCCACATCGATTCAAGCATGCATACTAGTATAGCTGGTTGATTCAATCATGCTTCTATGTCATCTCAAACTATCATTTGTAATGAATTATACAACTAGGTTGTCAATCACATAGTCCTTTTTAGACATTCTCTCTTTATATTTCCTCCATATTTATTATGTTTATCTTCTAGGACTTGTAGAGGTTGTCTATTGCATGAGAGCCAACTCCCCTCAATTTTGTTTCTCTATCCTCCACGTACCATAAGTGACACGCAAAAGGGATATTTGATTTCTAATATGCGCTTCTATTCTTGTAGGCCTTGTTGGGCCTCTAAGCGCAGAGGATTGTAAGACAGCAACAAATTCCCCCTAGTGGATCCCCTGAGGTTCATCAATTTGTAAGAGATGTAGCACTAGTGCAGAATGAGGCCAAGGAGACACATCTATCACAAACCCTAGAAATGAACTGTGTCTGATGTAGGCATCGCAGACAGTAGAAAATAAAACGGTGTGCCTGGAAACAAAATGCGTGCGACGACACATCCACTAGGAACAATTTTGAATGCAAATTGGTGTGATAAGGGGCACACAGTAAGGTATAACATTGCGATCAACTGGCATAATGCAAACAATTGTGAATTTCTAATCGTGTGCGTTGATTGGCCAACAAATCTAATATATCAATAGTTTGTGATGATTGCAAGCATCACACGAGTGGTGTAATATTTGATGGCAACTAATGTGCGGTCACTTGTGACAGCGCATACGATTGTGCGGTGAGAATTGTGTGCTCTACAGGGCACACAATTGATTTAAAGGAATTGTGTAAGATACTGGTAATTGTCGCTCACGATTTTTTCATCTAGGTGAGGTGCGATGTGACTTGCTATGTCTAAAGAACAACATCCTCTACTGTTCAGAACAATAACTTATACTTACAACATCATTGCATAATCAAACTAAACATCCATTACATAAGTAACTAAACATCATAGTGCATATCTTCTTGCATAATTACCTAAACTACGGACATTAAATTATGGATAGTGATGAGCTACCCATCCTCGCCGGAGGAGGAGCAGTAGTTGAGATACACTTAGTCAGAGCTCTTCATCGTCGGTGCTTCCTTGAGCCTGATGGTCTTGATGTTGAACTATTCCCTAGCACCTTGCAAAATCATTTCTTGGAAGGAGGGATCGACGCCCTTGTCAGCATAGATCAATTCCTTGATAATCTCATAAGATCGCAATGCCTCCTTGGATCCACGACAACTTTGATGTGTGCGGCTATGGCCATGTGAAAGTGCAACTAATCCCCGCGTGGTTTTAGTAATTAATAACAACATATATCTCATTGAACTAATGCCCATTTGAGGTAAGTATTTCAGGATGTTCAATAATTGGCATGGCATGAACTAGAGATGTGGCCCCTCAAAATGCTAAGGCCAAGGATTGGCAAAAGCTCAAGACTCGAGACTTTTGTTTGGGTGATCCAAGATCACACTGAGTCCATAGGAAAGCCAATACTATTAATTAAAAGGGGATGAGGTGTTGCTTAATGATCGTGTTACTCAAGTGCTTAGTGATACCGCTCCAAAACCCTCAGCCACTTTCTCAATCAAATACGTCCAAAACCTAAATTCCAACTCCGCCACACCGATATTTCCTACCCGGAGCCACCGAGTTGATCTGGAATTAGCCACTGTGAAAACCCTAACAATTTGGATCGACCGATATGGATCTCGGTCCCATTGAGATGGCTTTGCTAGCTCTCTATTTCTTGTTGCAATTATTTCGGTCTCACCGAGAACTGCAATCGGTCCCAATGAGATGGCTTGAACGATTCTCTGTTGCTTATTGCTTCACTTTGGCCCTTGCACATCGGTCCCTCCGAGTTGTTCTAGTCAATCCCACCGAGATTCCTAATGTTCATATTTTTACATAGATGTGACATCCTGGTTTTGCCCTCTTTTCTTTACCTGATTTTCAGTTGCTTTGAATTTGAAGTTTGGAGTTTTGAATCTTTTCATATGGACTTAACCACTTGGGTACCCTTTGGCTTTCACCCAAGTGTCCCATTTCCCTCTTTAACCATCATTCCCTCTCTGGTTCACCTCAAAATAATATATGGAATATTCCCTCTCTTAAACCCTAGCTAGCTCAATGTGCTCCAAAGCAACCCCAATTTTTCTTGCCCACAAAAATCTAAGAATATTCACAAATATTCTTTGAACCCTAGGGCACCTTCCTGAGCAAAAATATTTCACCACTATTTGGAATATTTTTGCTACAGAAAACATTTTCTGTTCTGGACAGAAATGGTAGCTTCTATAGCAACTACCATTTTACTTGCTCCATTGTGGATGATTTTTCTTGTGCATCATCACCTTAGTAGATGATTTATAACCTCCAAAGCCCAGCTCCCAACTCCCAGTAGTTTGACCACAGTAAGCTCTCAAAGTTACTGTCCAGAAACTTACCAGGCATGTGAAATCTTTTCTACTGCACCTGAGACCAAACCCAAGTGTGGTAACTACTAAAACTACCATGAACAACAAGCCAGACATGAAGTTTGGGCTTAGGTCGGTCTGAGGTCAGAGTTCACGCGATGACCGCATTCGTCCAGGCGTGCAGGCATGTAGGCAGCACGCTCTGAGTGTCGCCTGAGCCTCTGTTTCGCGCGTGCTCGCTTCCCCGCCTGCCTTGCCTTGCCAAACTTCGCCACAATCTTCGTCCAAGCTCTCTTAACTCCCTCCTGGCGCTCGCCGATGCCGGAGCTCGCCGCAGTGAGCACGGGTGCGGTCTGGCCACCGTAACAGTGCGGCGCGCACTGTGCTTGTCGTCACCCCAGTGCCCCCGTGCTCGTCCGCGCTCGCCCACAGACCCCGCGTGAGCTGCGTTGCCTTCTCCCCCTCTCACTGATGCCGTTCGTCACTGGGCACCGTGTCCAGGTATCCACCGATAGAGCCCGATTCCCCCTCGATGCTCGGCTATAAATAGAGCCCTCCCCATTGATAACCCACAAGTATAGGGGACAATTGTAGCCTCTTTCGATAAGTAAGAATGTCGAACCCAAAGAGGAGCTAAAGGTAGAACAAATGTTCTCTCAAGTACTATCTGCCACTAATACCTCTACGCATGCTTAGTGTTCGCTTTACCTAGAACAAGTATGAAACTAGAAGTACTTTGTAGGTGTTGTTGGATAGGTTTGCAAGATAATAAAGAACACACAAATAAAAAGTAGGGGCTGTTTAGATAAAGATGCAATAAAGTAAATATAAAGAGTGTGGAAAAGTGGTGGTAGGAGTTGTGAAATTGTCCCTAAGCAATTGACTACGTTACTAGACCGGTAATCACTATTGCAATTCTATTTGAGGGAGATGCATAAGCTAACATACTTTCTCTTCTTGGATCATATGAACTTATGATTGGAACTCTAGCAAGCATCCGCAAATACTAAATATCATTAAGGTAAAACCCAACCATAGCATTAAAGTATCAAGTACCCTTTATCCCATATGCAAACAACCTACTTACTCTGGTCTCTGCTTTTGTCACTCACGCCACCCACCATAAGCAAATCATGAACATATTGCAAACCCTACAACAGGAATTCCTCACGCTTGCGTGACACAGAGAGCACAATAGGACAACACCAATAATAAAACATGCAACTCAAACCAATCATAGTAATTCATCAATCACTGGTAGGACAACGTAAATCTACTCAGACATCATAGGATGGCAACACATCATTGGATAATAATATGAAGCATAAAGCACCATGTTCAAGTAGAGGGTACAACGGCTTGAGGGAGAGTGGACCGCTGAATATAGAGGGGGAAGGTGATGGAGATATTGGTGAAGATGGCGGAGGTGTTGGTGTAGATCGTGGTGATGATGATGGCCCCCAGCGGCTTTCCAGCGCCATCAGAAGCAAGGGGGAGAGAGCCCCCCTTCTTCTTCTTCTTCCTTGACCTCCTCCCTAGATGGGAGAAGGGTTTCCCCTCTGGTCCTTGGCTCCCATGGTGTGGGAGGGGCGAGAGCCCCTCCGAGATTGGATCTACCTCTCTGTCTCTCTCTGTTTTTGCATTCTGGAATTCTGCCCTGGCACCGTTTATTTTATATCCGGAGATCCATAACTCCGATTGGATTGAAACCTTCGCCCAGATCTTTTTCCAAAAATTAGCTTTCTTGCGGCCAAAGAAGGGCATCAACCGCCTTACGAGGGACCCACGAGTGTGGGGGGTGCGCCCACCTAGAGTGGGTGTGGGCCCCTGTCTCGTGTCCACCTCGGGCACCGTCTCGCGTTGATTTTACTTCCCAAAAATCACAAATATTCCAAAATAATTCTCCGTCCATTTTTATCCCGTTTGGACTCTGTTTGATATGGGGTTTCTACGAAACATAAAACATGCAACAGATAGGAACTGGCACTGGGCACTAGATCAATATGTTAGTCCCAAAAATAATATAAAAAGTTGCCAAAAGTATATATAAGTTGAATAATATTGGCATGGAACAATCAAAAATTATAGATACGACGGAGACATATCAGCATCCCCAAGCTTAATTCCTGCTCGTCCTCGAGTAGGTAAATGATAAAAAAGATAATTTTTGATGTGGAATGCTGCTACCTAGCATAATCTTGATCATATGTCTAATCATGGCATGAATATTAAGACACGAGTGATTCAAAGAAATAGTCTATCATTTGACATAAAAAGAATAATACTTAGGGAATCCCAACAAACAATCATGTCTTTCAAAATATCAATGCTTCCAGAACGTTCCCTACAAAATCATATAGTCTTGTATGCTCCCTTTTCTTAACACAAGGTACCCTCATGCCTATCCCGATGTCAGCCAAGCAATTGTTTCATACTTTAGTATTCCGAAACTTTTTCAACTCTTATGCAATACATGAGCGTGAGCCATGGATATACCACTATGGGTGGAATAGAATATGATGGTGGGGGTTATGTGGAGAAAACAAAATGGGAGAAAGTCTCACATTGACGCGGCTAATCAACAGGCTATGGAGATGCACATCAATTGATGTCAATGTGAGGAGTAGGGATTTCCATGCAACGGATGCACTAGAGCTATAAGTGTATGAAAGCTCAAACTGGAACTAAGTGGGTGTGCATCCAACTTGCTTGCTCATGAAGACCTAGGGCATTTGAGCAAGCCCATCGTTGGAATATACAAGCCAAGTTCTATAATGAAAATTCCCACTAGTATATGAAAGTGATAACATGGAGACTCTCTATATGAAGAACATGGTGCTACTCTAAAGCACAAGTGTGGTAAAAGGATAGTAACATTGACCCTTTTTTATTGTTTCTTTTTTCTTTTCTTTTCTTTATTTTTGCGGGCTTCTTGCTCTATAATGTTGATCATCACACTTTTATTTACCTACAACCCAATATTACAACTCGATACTAGAACAAAGATATGACTCTATATGAATGCCTCCGGCGGTGTATCAGGATGTGCAATGATCTAGCGTGGCAATGACATCAAAAAACAGACAAGCCATGAAAACATCATGCTAGCTATCTTACGATCATTCAAGGCAATATGACAATGAATGGTCAAGTCATGTATATGATGATGATGGAAGTTGCATGGCAATATATCTCGGAATGGCTACAGAAATGCCATAATAGGTACGTATGGTGGCTATTTTGAGGAAGATATAAGGAATATTATGTGTGATAGAGCGTATCATATCACGGGGTTTGGATGCACCGGTGAAGTTTGCACCAACTCTCAAGGTGAGAAAGGGCAATGCACGGTACCGAAGAGGCTAGCAATGATGGAAACGTAAAAGTGCATTAGTCATAAAGAAATCATATACTTATTGCAAAAGCTTATTAGTTCTTGAAACAAAGTACTACACGCATACTCCTAGTGGGGAGGTTGGTAGGAGTTAAGAATCGTGCGCCCCCGACCTTCACGCAAAGATAAACAATCAAAATACAATGCGCGCCAATTTGGTTACATAGTTAGTAGACCATACGTGCATGCTTCAGGAATCACAAACCTTAACACCAACATCCTTACTAAACACAACCATCTACTAGTACCTCCCACATATTATCATCACTATATCGCAAAACAATTGCAAGGAATCAAACATATCATATTCAGTGATTCACAAGTTTATATAGGATTTTATGACTAACCATGTGAATGACCAATTCCTGTCATCTCTCTAAATAGATATAAGTGAAGCAAGAGAACTTAATTCTTTCTACAAAAGATATGCCCACGCTCTAACAATTATAAGTCAAGCAAAAGATCAGTCTACAAATGGCGGTTTTCTATGTGAAGTGAAACAGGCAATCCAAACTTCAAATGATATAAGTGAAGCACATGAAGCATTCTATAAAGCCATACTCAAAAGATTTAGTGAAGAGCAAAGAGCATTCTATAAATCAACCAAGGACTATCTCATACCAGCATGGTGCATAAAAGAAAAATGAAAACTAAATGCAAAAGACGCTCTAAGACTTGCACATATCACATGAACAAAACGAATCCGAAAACATACCGATACTTGTTGAAGAAAGAGGGGCTGCCTTCCGGGGCATCCCCAAGCTTAGACGCTTGAGTCTCCTTGAATATTTATTTGGGGTGCCTTGGGCATCCCCAAGCTTGAGCTCTTGCCTCTCTTCCTTTTCCTCATATCGAGACCTCCTCGATCAAACACTTCATCCACACAAAACTTCAACAGAAAACTCGGTAAGATCCGTTAGTATAATACAGCAAATCACTACTCTAAGTACTGTTGCAAACCAATTCATATTCTTTTTTTGCATTATAGCTACTGTAATATAACTTTTCCATGGCTTAATCCACTGACATAAATTGATAGATTCATCAAAACAAGTAAACTATGCATCAAAAACAGAATCTGTCAAAAATTGAACAGTCTGTAGCAATCTCAACATTCACCATAATTCTGCTACCCCAAAAATTCTACCAAAATTAGGAAAAATAAAAAATTTGTACAGAAAGACAGTGGAAATATAATCAAATCGTTTGATGTTCCAGCAAAAAATGTAAAATCACACCCTATAGCCAAAGTTTCTGTCCTGCACCGTACAAACCAACAAGCATTGTAAACATCCTAAAGGCAAACCTTGGCACATTATTTTTATAATACAATGGAATTGTACAAGGGGGTAATTATTTTTGATTAAAAGCTTCTGTAATTAAGATTCACAAAGTTTCCGTGACCATGAACAAAGTTCAAGGAGCTCTCCCACTTCAACAATGTTTGTCTTTCTTACTTTCACTTTCCTTTTTGAAAAGTTTTGGGTTCCCCTCTTTATTTTTTATTTTTTTAAACTATATAAAAGCACTCAACATAAATAAATGACTCTCTAAAACTTCTGGGTTGTCTCCATGGCAGCCCTTTCTTTAAAGCCATTAAGCTAGGCATATAGTGCTCAAGTAATGGATCCACCCGGATCCCAAGGTATATCAAAGCCAATTTTGATTAACAATGATTTGTGATTTAGTAGTCTAACTCTCTTCCTATGCATCGACATGTCATAAAAGAACAATTCATGCACACCAAGTAAAGGCCAATGCATAATATAAGTAGTTTCTTGCAATTTTATCATATTGGAAACATAGAGAGGTTGAGATATAGTTCCTATCTCATAATAATTGCAAGTAGGAGCAGCAAGAACATGCATATTGTCAGGACCCCGACTCAATGCCACATCGATCTAGCATGTAACACCTCATATCACTTTGCGGCCTCATGCACGGTATCCCCACGGGTGTTGCCTTACCTTTGCCCGGGACCATTTGCGTCTTTTGGCACACGTATATGATAGTGTCGCTAGCATCCATATGATAAGGAGCCCGGGCTGACATGGCTAGTCGTAAACCCAAAGTGGCACAAACTTACAGGGACAGGCATCCATGACCCAGCATCGAACGTGTCGGTCATCAGCGAGTGAATCCAGGCTGTAGCACTGGGCTAGCAGGACTCCGGTGAACCGGGCTGTAGCGGGCTAACAGGACTCCGGTATTCATCGCATGATATTTCCCCAAAGGGACAGACACAGGAACGAAGAAGGACACATGCCGGCCAGCCTAAGTGTTCCGGAGCAGTAGCAAGCTACCATGGCTCAGTGGAAGCACTAGGAGACATTTCACGGTAAGAGAGGCTACTATAGATAATCAACTAGATAGTCAGATCCCACACATACCAAGCATTTCAATAACATGCACACAATATGCTCAATATGAGCAAATACAACATGGAATCACATCATGACTCTACAACTCAAGTATTTTATTCAATAGGCTCCAAGGAGCGAGATATTACAAATATGGGTCTCACGACCCAACATTCAGAGCATACAAGTCAAACACAAGCGGAAGCTTAACATGTCTGAGTACAGACTTCTACAAATGAGAAAGGCCGAGAAGCCTGACTATCTACCAGATCCTGCCGAGGGCACAAGATCGTAGCTGAGGTAACAAGCTAAACATCGAAGTCCACGTGGAACTACTAGCGAGACTGAAGTCTCTCTGCTAAAACATAAATTAAGCAACGTGAGTACAAATGTACCCAGCAAGACTTACATCAGAACTATCTACATATGCATCAGTATCAACAACGGGATGGTGGGGTTTAACTGCAGCAAGCCAGCTTTGACTCGGTGGCTATCCTGAACTACGACTGCAAGTAACTCTTTTGGGGTGGCGCACACGAGTCCACATGTTCACCATATCAATACACCACTATGGATCCGCTCCCGTCTACCTACGAGAACGCCATCCATAGCACTCACGCTTATCTTGCGCATTTTAGAGTATCCACTTCAAGTTATCTATGAACTGTACAGGCAACCCAGAAGTCCTTTTCCGCGGACACGGCTATTCGAATAGATGATGTTAACCCTGCAGGGGTGTACTTCTTCACACATGCTCTCACCACTTATCGCTGTTTACACGACATGTACTCGGCAACCTTCAAGCGTAAGCCCAGCGAGGGTGTCGGCCACGACCTGACTAACCACACAAGTCTCTCATCCAGGTTTATCGCCTATTCGGGTTCCATCCGCAAGGAGATCCGGCCGGGGTGTCGCTCACGGCCCCAAACGATGTGTGCACGGTTCCCAAGCCCACCTCGACGGGTGGATCTACGCTTGGTACACCGTGCCATGGTGCCTAGTCTGTCCCAAGCCCACCTGTACCAGGTGCCACTTGGTAGACTACTAAAACTACCTACAAACACCAGATACTAGTTGCAACTCCTGGACAGAGATCATGTTGATTAATAAGTCGAGAGAGCTTGGAGTGCCCGGAGCCCAATGTGTGGTAGTAACTGTTCATTGATCACAAACACAGAACTCAGTTCTTGAGGACGGTTTCAATGAGACAACCCACCATGTACTCCTACATGGCCTCTCACCGCTACCTTTAACAAATCGTGTTCACACACTTAGCTCACACACAGTTGGACATGTTTACACACCTCCGATTCATCCCCGATGAATCAGACCTGACTCAACTCTAAGTAGTATCAGGCATGACAAACAAACATGAATGAGTAGGCACATCAGGGCTCAAACAACTCCTACTAATGCTAGTGGGTTTCATCTATTTACTGTAGCAATGACAGGTCATGCAGAGGATAAAGGGGTTCAACTACCACAGCAAGTAACAGTTGTATCATTGTTGTCCTAATGCAATAGAATAGAGCAGGAGCGAGAGAGTGGGATTGTGTCGGAATGAACAAGGGGGGTTTGCTTGCCTGGCACTTCTGAAGATAGTATAGTTCTTCATTGGTGTCATCGAACACATCGTCGAACCAACGTCTACCGAGAGGGGACAATCACCGGCAACATAGAAAGAACACAATCAATGCAATGCAACCATATGATGCATGAGTGTGACCTGGCAATATGCTGTGGTTTGAGCTAATGCAACTAGCAATGGGTTAAATGAAGTTGGTTTGATTCCAAGATTCAAATTCAAACTCCATATGTGAAGGTTTAAATGCCATTATATGATTTGTGCTAAACAGCAGCTATAAGTTGTTCTAACATGCATGAAAATGGTACAGATGAATAGATTGGATTTTTCTGATCATTTTTCATATATAAATTATTTCATTTGGAGTTGCGGTTGAATTTATATGAATTTTAGAAGTTTTGGGCATTTTCTGTAATTTATAAATCATTTCCGATTTATTTGAAATCTCAGAAAATATTTATTACGTCAACCTGACGTCAGTGTGACGTCAGCGAGTCAACGGACAGCTAGGGTCAAACCTTACAAGCGGGGCCCGCTGGTTAGCGAGAAAGAGGTTAACCCCGTGTTTACTTGGACTTTGACCCGATGCGGGACCCGCTATCAGTGACTAGGTGGGGTCCAGCTGGCGGGGATTAGCGCTAACCACCCCGCCACGTCGGCTGTCGCCAGAGTTCCGCCGGCGGCGACCAAACCCGCGGCGGCAACAGGCCGTACTTGCGCTAAAGGCGACGGGGCCAGCGGCTAAGGGCACCGGGGCGTAGCCCGGGCTCGCTCGCATCCAGGAAGGCAGGTGGGACGCAGCGGGGATGGCAGAGCTCGCCGGAGCGGAGCTCGCCAGAGCGGGGCTCGCGGCGGCGGCCGGAGCTCGGCTCGAGCGGGTGCACGACTGTAGGGCACAGGGAGGCCGGATGAGGGGTGCCACGGCCTCCTGGATCCTCTTGGAGCTCGTCTACGAGCTTGGGCATGGCGTACGCTAGGCAAAATGACGGCGGCAACATGACCGTGCGGCGGCGAGCTTCGGTGGAGGTGGGGAATGGAGCTAGAGCAAGCGAACATGAGGGGGAGAAGAGGGGAAACGATGGCGAGCTCACAGCGGTCTTGAAGAAAAGCACGGGAGGCTCGGGGAGGTCCTGGCGGCGCCGAATCGACTGGAGGCAACCGCGGGTGCCCGAGGTTGAAGACGGCGGCATTAACAGGGAGGCAGCCCGTCCGGGCTTCGGTTCTTCTGCTCGAGGACGCGCGGCGTCGGGAAGAAGCTCGTGGGCATGCCAAAGGGGACGAGGGGGATGCGGTGGCTGCGCGTGCGGCGACGGGGAGGTGCGATGGCATCGGCCATGGTGGGGAAGAGGGTGAGGGAGAGAGTAGGAGGCAAAATGAACGATCCGGGCGAATTGGGGCGGTACCGAAGAGGGGATTCACGGTGTCGCGCTGTCCTCGGACGCAGGCAGGCAGCCTGGTGGCGTGGCGCTCGCGCACGCCCGTGCGTTGTCTCTGCCTCTGCCTACTGGCAGAGGTGGGAGACGACTGGCAATGGCCAGGTGGGCTGGGCCGGCAGCTGGGCTGCATAGAACCTGGGCCAGCCAGGTAAGCTACAGGTAAGCTCTCTTTTCCTTTTGTTTCAGTTTTCCTATTTCTTTTATTCTGTTTTGAATTAGTAAAAATACTAATCCATTTTGTAAAATCCTGGAAATAATTGTGGGCAGTGTTTGTATTATTTCCAACAACTGACAACTAGTTTCAGAATTACTAGAGCATTATAAATATTTATAGGATTTATTTGCTCCAATTCAAATAGGTATTGTGTTAATTCAAATACCAAAAATGTCCTGAAAAAATATGCATCATCTCTGGATATGGTTTTCACCCTTTTCCATAAATCATGAACATTTTTGCAGACCAATTTGGGTTCATTGAAAATATTTTTAAGTTGAACCTATTAGCATTGTTTTGGTGCTAGGGGTTTGATCATCCCCCATTTCAAATTTATAAAAAACAACAGGATGCTCTACATGACCGTGCGGCGGCGAGCTTCGGTGGAGGTGGGGAACAGAGCTAGAGCATGCGAACGCGAGGGGGAGAAGAGGGGAAACGATGGCGAGCTCACACCGGTCTTGAAGAAAAGCACGGGAGGCTCGGGGAGGTCCTGGCGGCGCCGAATCGACCGGAGGCAACCGCGGGTGCCCGAGGTTGAAGACGGCGGCATTGAGAGGGAGGCAGCCCGTCCGGGCTTCGGTTCTTCTGCTCGAGGACGCGCGGCGTCGGGAAGAAGCTCGTGGGCATGCCAAAGGGGACGAGGGGGATGCGGTGGCTGCGCGTGCGGTGACGGCGAGGTGTGATGGCATCGGCCATGGTGGGGAAGAGGGTGAGGGAGAGAGTAGGAGGCAAAATGAACGATCCGGGCGAATTGGGGCGGTACCGAAGAGGGGATTCACGGTGTCGCGTTGTCCTCGGACGCAGGCAGGCAGCCTGGTGGCGTGGCTTTCGCGCACGCCCGTGCGTTGTCTCTGCCTCTGCCTACTGGCAGAGGTGGGAGACGACTGGCAATGGCCAGGTGGGCTGGGCCGGCAGCTGGGCTGCATAGAACCTGGGCCAGCCAGGTAAGCTACGGGTAAGCTCTCTTTTCCTTTTGTTTCAGTTTTCCTATTTCTTTTATTCTGTTTTGAATTAGTAAAAATACTAATCCATTTTGTAAAATCCTGGAAATAATTGTGGGCAGTGTTTGTATTATTTCCAACAACCGACAACTAGTTTCAGAATTATTAGAGCATTATAAATATTTATAGGATTTATTTGCTCCAATTCAAATAGGTATTGTGTTAATTCAAATACCAAAAATGTCCTGAAAAAATATGCATCATCTCTGGATATGGTTTTCACCCTTTTCCATAAATCATGAACATTTTTGCAGACCAATTTGGGTTCATTGAAAATATTTTTAAGTTGAACCTATTAGCATTGTTTTGGTGCTAGGGGTTTGATCATCCCCCATTTCAAATTTATAAAAAACAAAAGGATGCTCTACATGACCGTGCGGCGGAGAGCTTCAGTGGAGGTGGGGAACGGAGCTAGAGCATGCGAACACGAGGGGGAGAAGAGGGGAAACGATGGCGAGCTCACAGCGGTCTTGAAGAAAAGCACGGGAGGCTCGGGGAGGTCCTGGCGGCGCCGAATCGACCGGAGGCAAGCGCGGGTGCCCGAGGTTGAAGACGGCGACATTGACGAGGAGGCAGCCCATCCGGGCTTCGGTTCTTCTGCTCGAGGACGCGCGGCGTCGGGAAGAAGCTCGTGGGCATGCCAAAGGGGACGAGGGGGATGCGGTGGCTGCGCGTGCGGCGACGGCGAGGTGCGATGGCATCGGCCATGGTGGGGAAGAGGGTGAGGGAGAGAGTAGGAGGCAGAATGAACGATCCGGGTGAATTGGGGCGGTACCGAAGAGGGGATTCACGGTGTCGCGCTGTCCTTGGACGCAGGCAGGCAGCCTGGTGGCGTGGCGCTCACGCACGCCTGTGCGTTGTCTCTGCCTCTGCCTACTGGCAGAGGTGGGAGATGACTGGCAATGGCCAGGTGGGCTGGGCCGGCAGCTGGGCTGCATAGAACCTGGGCCAGCCAGGTAAGCTACAGGTAAGCTCTCTTTTCCTTTTGTTTCAGTTTTCCTATTTCTTTTATTCTGTTTTGAATTAGTAAAAATACTAATCCATTTTGTAAAATCCTGGAAATAATTGTGGGTAGTGTTTGTATTATTTCCAACAACCACAACTAGTTTCAGAATTATTAGAGCATTATAAATATTTATAGGATTTATTTGCTCCAATTCAAATAGGTATTGTGTTAATTCAAATACCAAAAATGTCCTGAAAAAATATGCATCATCTCTGGATATGGTTTTCACCCTTCTCCATAAATCATGAACATTTTTGCAGAGCAATTTGGGTTCATTGAAAATATTTTTAAGTTGAACCTATTAGCATTGTTTTGGTGCTAGGGGTTTGATCATCCCCCATTTCAAATTTATAAAAAACAACAGGATGCTCTACATGACCGTGTGGCGGCGAGCTTCGGTGGAGGTGGGGAACGGAGCTAGAGCATGCGAACGCGAGGGGGAGAAGAGGGGAAATGATGGTGAGCTCACAGCGGTCTTGAAGAAAAGCACGGGAGGCTCGGGGAGGTCCTGGCAGCGCCGAATCGACCGGAGGCAACCGTGGGTGCCCGAGGTTGAAGACGGCGGCATTGACAGGGAGGCAGCCCGTCCGGGCTTCGGTTCTTCTGCTCGAGGACGCGCGGCATCGGGAAGAAGCTCGTGGGCATGCCAAAGGGGACGAGGGGGATGCGGTGGCTGCGCGTGCGGCGACGGCGAGGTGCGATGGCATCGGCCATGGTGGGGAAGAGGGTGAGGGAGAGAGTAGGAGGCAGAATGAACGATCCGGGTGAATTGGGGCGGTACCGAAGAGGGGATTCACGGTGTCGCGCTGTCCTTGGACGCAGGCAGGCAGCCTGGTGGCGTGGCGCTCACGCACGCCCGTGCGTTGTCTCTGCCTCTGCCTACTGGCAGAGGTGGGAGACGACTGGCAATGGCCAGGTGGGCTGGGCTGGCAGCTGGGCTGCATAGAACCTGGGCCAGCCAGGTAAGCTACAGGTAAGCTCTCTTTTCCTTTTGTTTCAGTTTTCCTATTTCTTTTATTCTGTTTTGAATTAGTAAAAATACTAATCCATTTTGTAAAATCCTGGAAATAATTGTGGGTAGTGTTTGTATTATTTCCAACAACCACAACTAGTTTCAGAATTATTAGAGCATTATAAATATTTATAGGATTTATTTGCTCCAATTCAAATAGGTATTGTGTTAATTCAAATATAAAAAATGTCCTGAAAAAATATGCATCATCTCTGGATATGGTTTTCACCCTTTTCCATAAATCATGAACATTTTTGCAGAGCAATTTGGGTTCATTGAAAATATTTTTAAGTTGAACCTATTAGCATTGTTTTGGTGCTAGGGGTTTGATCATCCCCCATTTCAAATTTATAAAAAACAACAGGATGCTCTACATGACCGTGCGGCGGCGAGCTTCGGTGGAGGTGGGGAACGGAGCTAGAGCATGCGAACGCGAGGGGGAGAAGAGGGGAAATGATGGCGAGCTCACAGTGGTCTTGAAGAAAAACACGGGAGGCTCGAGGAGGTCCTGGCGGCGCCGAATCGACCGGAGGCAAGCGCGGGTGCCCGAGCTTGAAGACGGGGGCATTGACGAGGAGGCAGCCCATCCGGGCTTCGGTTCTTCTGCTCGAGGACGCGCGGCGTCGGGAAGAAGCTCGTGGGCATGCCAAAGGGGACGAGGGGGATGCGGTGGCTGCGCATGTGGCGACGTCGAGGTGCGATGGCGTCGGCCGTGGTGGGGAAGAGGGTGAGGGAGAGAGTAGGGGGCAAAATGAACGATCCGGGCGAATTGGGGTGGCACCGAAGAGGGGATTCACGGTGTCGCGCTATCCTCGGACGCAGGCAGGCAGCCTGGTGGCGTGGCGCTCGCGCACGCCCGTGCGTTGTCTCTGCCTCTGCCTACTGGCAGAGGTGGGAGACGACTGGCAATGGCCAGGTGGGCTGGGCCGGCAGCTGGGCTGCATAGAACCTGGGCCAGCCAGGTAAGCTACAAGTAAGCTCTCTTTTCCTTTTGTTTCAGTTTTCCTATTTCTTTTATTCTGTTTTGAATTAGTAAAAATACTAATCCATTTTGTAAAATCCTGGAAATAATTGTGGGCAGTGTTTGTATTATTTCCAACAACCCACAAGTAGTTTCAGAATTATTAGAGCATTATAAATATTTATAGGATTTATTTGCTCCAACTCAAATAGGTATTGTGTTAATTCAAATACCAAAAATGTCCTGAAAAAATATGCATCATCTTTGGATATGGTTTTCACCCTTTTTCCATAAATCATGTACATTTTTGTAGACCAATTTGGGTTCATTGAATATATTTTTAAGTTGAACCTATTAGCATTGTTTTGGTGCTAGGGGTTTGATCATCCCCCATTTCAAATTTATCAAAAATAACAGGATGCATGATGCTCACTGATGCAACTATCTGCAAATAATTCTAGGGTTGTGACAACTCTCCCCCACTAAACGAGAATCTCGTCCCGAGATTCAAGACATGAGGTAAGAGGGCAGAGGGGACATGGGACTGACACAGTCTTCATGATCCATTGCATTACTCAAGGATGTTGATCCATTGCTTCATATTGATCTTGACGTCCTTGTCTTTGAGATCTTCATCCAACACGATGACGACAGAAAGAAACTCTATCGAAAAGGATCATTGAAGCTCTGCATACCAGCCTAAGGCAAATAACAATGATCATTTGAAGGAGTTCTAAGCAATGGCATACTCAGTTGGAAAGGGAGCTAGGGTTTTGAGACAACTCGGCAATGGAAGGCACATTCCGATTGTGACTGAGGATTTAACCCAGTGATTGAGCGTGCTCTCAAGAACTTGAGCATTTCCATATTCATCAAGGTTTTACCAATATCCGTGTCAAGGATCCTGGCAACACAATGTACTACCATGATGAATACCGGTGGAAGATGCAGATGCAAAGGAAGATAACCCTTTCTTAGATTTCACCTTATCAAGGCCAAGGAAACTAAATCTGGATGATCGACCGAGAGACAATTAGCACTCCGCTTCTAATGTTCTCCTTGATGTTCTAGCTACCACAATCATGCTTAAAAGCATCGACATGGCCATCAAGTAAAGGTCGGCCTTCGGGAGCACAAAATCCATAAGGATCAACTTCTAGAATAAGTCATGCGAGATCCTCATGGGAGGTGACAAAACGACTTAGTCAAGATACTACAACAATAGTGCTTCCAGCTAGGTGTGTCCACTTCACTGGAACCTATATCATAGTTCTTGGCAGAAGTTCCAACCATCATATCTGCCTGAGATACAGATCTGGTTGGTAATACGATAATTCAGACTCATTAAGTCTAGAAAGAAAAATGAAGGTTTGCAACCCAAATCGACGAGATGACATTGCGAGATTCTCAGGGGATGAACTACGATAGCAAGCTCCAAAACATGAGCTGGTTCTGCTACAACATGTGAACACGTTGTCCGAGACAAGCATGACCACATAGTAGTCTTATAATGAAACACTACGGAGTTCTGGTAGGGAACCATCATCGAGGATATCGGAGTCCTTGCATAAGTCATATGATTAGCTCTTATGAAGGAACTTCTTCTCCTTGAACAAATCAGTTAGTGGCTTGGTGTGCTAGGGATACATATGGAATGAAGGTTGCAAGTCTCCAAACCACAGAATACTTCGCACATATGCATGACTGATTTGGGATGATTCCAAAGGAAGCAACATTGACTTTCTCGAATCCACGACGGCAACTTGCATCAAATGCACATGAACTAGAGGAAGTCACTTCTTACATCCGAACATATGCTTCATGAGCTAGCATGAAGAAATGCTTTCAAAAGTTTCCAACACTAGCTTAATGTTCAACAAAATTATGGGGAAGACAAGGATGTTGTCGATGGGCTCAACAACAATTCATCCAGATTCCCATGGAGATGGAATTCCATAGCTATGTGAACAAGGTGATAGTATTGGTCAGACACAAAAGACATAATGGTGTATGCTCGAGGAATCAACCACGAGCAAGACAACATTACGAACGTCGTTGGTTCTGATTTGATTTGAGGATAGCCCACACTCAAACCAAAGTTTTGGTTAGGACGATAGGTCTAGCAATTGATCGCGAGGATCAATCAATGAAGATATCACCTTTCTTCAGCACTCATACAAGATATCCCTTTGGAATGAACTGAGTTGGACAAGCTTTCATCTTCCAACTCTCCAAGTTGTTGTTTAGCTTAACCAACTAGCTCAGGGTATCTGACACAGATTCTTGGAGAAGGGGTGGTTTACAAGGAACCAACTTGATCACGAACTCAACATAGCGGTCAGGTGACAATCTGGTGATACTTCCGAGAAGATATTCGGAAAATCACGAACCACCGATATGTTACCAAGCTCGAGAACAATCTTGCTTTTCAGGACAGATGATATGATCGAAAGAGCGAGGGATTGACACAATCCTAACTCATTGATCGAAAAGTGCACCGGGAATAAGGACTAGGAAGCACTACCAACCTTAGGATGATGATTCAATACCAACACGCTAAGAACGAGATTATTGTCCAATAAATACCAAGCAACACAGTTGCTAGGAATACTGATTTCACACATCACGATTCACTTGTCGGTGTTCTGGTTACAACAACACGGGGACCGAGAAATGAATAATGATGGAGAGAGTATCACTGTATCAAGAGCAATGTTGGGGATATCGCTTATCGGAAACTTACCGATCGACCCAAGATAAGGGGTAAATCGGCCACTTTATCGACATATTGGCCGATTTATCGTCATATCGGCTGATTTATCGGCCATTTTATCTTATCGGCGAGACGCCGGTAAGCGATAAATCGGCCGATTTATCGGAATATCGAAAGATATCTTGAACAGTGATCAAGAGTTCATAGGATAGTGTGCAATTCCCATGGCATTCTCGATATAAAGATGGTAATACTACAAGGTAGAACAGAACAAAAGCTGGGTTGGCATTTTGATCTGCAGGGTACAACTACTTTGACCCAATCCTGGATGTGGATGAGGTACTGGAGTTTGTTTCTCCTAGTCATTCCGGAATAGAATGGCTTGACGGACCACAAGAGTAATAGACATCGATGAACGAATGCACACATACTCTTGACTATCAATTGATAGACGAGGCCAGAAAACAACTAAAGAGGGACAACTCAAAAGAACACATGATTTTCCGAGTTGTGGATACATGGGTTAGCAAGTCGAACGAGTTCAACATATCTCTTCCGGATAACCCACGCGGGAGGGTAGGACTGGCAGATTCACAACATAGGATGGAGAACCCATCAAGAGCACTCTGGTGGTGATCCTTCGGTTCTAAGAATCTCTGCCATAAGCGGTTCATGGTGTTTGGAAGAAAGATATACCATGAATCTCGAGGACTATCACAAAGGTTACTAATAACCTAAAGGAACTAGCAAACACTATGAACATGAAGTAAGTAGGGTGGATCTCGGGTTCAAGAACCCATGAATAGAATACCTACTAACTAGGTGGCATCACAGGATGCTTTCGAGAATGATTGGCCAGAATGATCACACTGGAAACACAAAACATGGTTGGGTTACTAGGTGATCCTCCAAGACACCTAGGGTCATAATACTAGCTCCAACATATATGTCGAGGCAACAGAGTACCTCAACTCAGCAATTTAGTGTGGTTAACCTGGCCTAAAAAAGCATCGAAACCAGAGGGAAAGGATTTTGCAAATGCATCAGACTATTTAAAAACCTGGGATGACTCGGACAGCATAATGGATGTAAATGCTCAAAAAGATTTGACACATCCTACAAAAATAGTGGCATAACCAATCGATCATCATAACATCAAGGTTCTGAGATCAACTATGAATACACGGAGATAATAGGAACTGAACTGAGGCTTGAATCCAACAATCTTATGGGTCTACTGAATAGTAACACGTGATCCTGATAGAAAGAAGAGAAAACCTAGTTCCTAAACCCCGTAGGAAAGATAAGATGACTCAGATCAGAAGGCATAAGGTATAAGGAGTAAAAAGAGCCTTACATTCCATCCCACAATCAATTCCCTTATATAACTAAAGAATTTCTAGACTCAAGTTCGACCAGTTTGGCTTGGTAATCCTACAGGCAGTCAAGCTCTGATACCAAAGCTGTCAGGACCCCGACTCAATGCCACATCGATCTAGCATGTAACACGTCATATCACTTTGCGGCCTCATGCACGGTATGCCCACGGGTGTCTCCTTACCTTTGCTCGGGACCGTTTGCGTCTTTTGGCACACGTATGTGATAGTGTCGCTAGCATCCATATGATAAGGAGCCCGGGCTGACATGGCTAGTCGTAAACCCAAAGTGGCACAAACTTACAGGGACAGGCATCCATGACCCAGCATCGAACATGTCGGTCATCAGCAAGTGAATCCAGGCGGTAGCACTGGGCTAGCAGGACTCCGGTGAACCGGGATGTAGCGGGCTAACAGGACTCTGGTATTCATTGCGTGACATTTCCCCAAAGGGACAGACACAGGAACAAAGAAGGACACATGCCGGCCAGCCTAAGTGTTCCGGAGCAGTAGCAAGCTACCATGGCTCAGTGGAAGCACTAGGATACATTTCCCGGTAAGAGAGGCTACTAAGGATAAACAACTAGATACTCAGATCCCACACATACCAAGCATTTCAATAACATGCACACAATATGCTCGATATGTGCAAATACAACATGGCATCACATCATGACTCTACAACTCAAGTATTTTATTCAATAGGCTCCGAGGAGTGAGATATTACAAACATGGGTCTCACGACCCAACATTCAGAGCATACAAGTCAAACACAAGCGGAAGCTTAACATGTCTGAGTACAGACTTCTACAAATGAGAAAGGCCGAGAAGCCTGACTATCTACTAGATCCTGCCGAGGGCACAAGATCATAGCTGAGGTAACAAGCTAAACGTCGAAGTCCACGTGGAACTACTAGCGAGACTGAAGTCTCTCTGCAAAAACATAAATTAAGCAACATGAGTACAAATGTACCCAGCAAGACTTACATCAGAACTATCTACATATGCATCAGTCTCAACAACGGGATGGTGGGGTGTAACTACAGCAAGCCAGCTTTGACTCGGTGGCTATCCTGAACTACGACTGCAAGTAACTATTTTAGGGTGGCGCACACGAGTCCACATGTTCACCATATCAATACACCACTATGGATCCGCTCCCGTCTACCTATGATAACGCCATCCATAGACTCACGCTTATCTTGTGCATTTTAGAGTATCCACTTCAAGTTATCTATGAACGGTACAGGCAACCCAGAAGTCCTTTTCCGCGGACATGGCTATTCGAATAGATGATGTTAACCCTGCAGGGGTGTACTTCTTCACACACACTCTCACCACTTATCGCCGTTTACACGACATGTACTCGGCAACCTTCAAGCGGAAGCCCAGCGAGGGTGTTGGCCATGACCTGACTAACCACACAAGTCTCTCATCCAGGTTTATCGCCTATTCGGGTTCCATCCACAAGGAGATCCGGCCGGGGTGTCGTTCATGGCCCCAAACGATGTGTGCAGGGTTCCCAAGACCACCTCGACGGGTGGATCTACGCTTGGTACACCGTGCCATGGTGCCTAGTCTGTCCCAAGCCCACCTGTACCGGGTGCCACTTGGTAGACTACTAACACTACCTACAAATACCAGAAACTAGTTGCAACTCCTGGACAGAGATCATGTTGATTAATAAGTCGAGAGAGCTTGGAGTGCCCGGAGCCCAATGTGTGGTAGTAACTGTTCATGGATCACAAACACAGAACTCAGTTCCTGAGGACGGTTTCAATGAGACAACCCACCATGTACTCCTACATGGCCTCTCACCGCTACCTTTACCAAATCGTGTTCACACACTTAGCTCACACACAGTTGGACATGTTTACACACCTCCGATTCATCCCCGATGAATCAGACCTGACTCAACTCTAAGTAGTAGCAGGCATGACAAACAAACATGAATGAGTAGGCACATCAGGACTCAAACAACTCCTACTCGTGCTAGTGGGTTTCATCTATTTACCGTGGCAATGACATGTCATGCAGAGGATAAAGGGGCTCAACTACCGCAGCAAGTAACAGTTGTATCGTTGTTGTCCAAATGCAATAAAATAGAGCAGGAGCGAGAGAGTGGGATTGTATCGGAATGAACAAGGGGGTTTTGCTTGCCTGGCAATTCTGAAGATAGTATAGTTCTTCATTGGTGTCATCGAACACATCGTCGAACCAACGTCTACCGAGAGGGGACAATCACCAGCAACAGAGAAATAACACAATCAATGCAATGCAACAATATGATGCATGAGTGTGACATGGCAATATGCTGTGGTTTGAGCTAATGCAACTAGCAATGGGTTAAATGAAGTTGGTTTGAATCCAAGATTGAAATTCAAACTCCATATGTGAAGGTTTAAATGCCATTATATGATTTGTGCTAAACAGCAGCTATAAATTGTTCTAACATGCATGAAAATTGTACAGATGGATAGATTGGATTTTTCTGATCATTTTTCATATATAAATTATTTCATTTGGAGTTACGGTTGAATTTATATGAATTTTAGAAGTTTTGGGCATTTTCTGTAATTTATAAATCATTTCCGATTTATTTTAAATCCCAGAAAATATTTATTGCGTCAACCTGACGTTAGTGTGACGTCAGCGAGTCAACGGCCAGCCAGGGTCAAACCTTACAAGCGGGGCCCGCTAGTCAGCGAGACAGAGGTTAACCCCGGGTTGACTTGGACTTTGACCCGATGCGGGACCTGCTGTCAGTGACATGGTGGGGTCCAGCTGGCGGGGATTAGCGCTAACCACCCCGCCACGTCGGCTATCGCCGGAGTTCCGCCGGCGGCGACCAAACCCGCAGCGGCAACGCGCCGGACTTGTGCTAAAGGCGACGGGGCCAGCGGCTAAGGGCACCGGGGCGTAGCCCGGGGTCGCCCGCATCCAAGAAGGCAGGTGGGATGCAGCGGGGACGGCGGAGCTCGCCGGAGCGGAGCTCGCGGTGGCGGCCGGAGCTCGGCTCGAGCGGGCGCACGACTGCAGGGCACGGGGAGGACGGATGAGGGGTGCCACGGCCTCCTGGATCCTCTTGGGGCTCGTCTACGAGCTCGGACACGGCGTACGCTAGGAAAAACGACGGCGGCAACATGACCGTGCGGCGGCGAGCTTCGGTGGAGGTGGGGAACAGAGCTAGAGCATGCGAACGCGAGGGGGAGAAGTGGGGAAATGATGGCGAGCTCACAGCGGTCTTGAAGAAAAGGACGGGAGGCTTGAGGAGGTCCTGGCGGCGCCGAATAAACCGGAGGCAAGCGCGGGTGCCCGAGGTTGAAGACGGCGGCATTGATGGGGAGGCAGCCTGTCCGGGCTTCGGTTCTTCTGCTGGAGGACGCGCAGCGTCGGGAAGAAGCTCGTGGGCATGCCAAAGGGGACGAGGGGGATGCGGTGGCTGCGCGTGCGGCGACGGAGAGATGCGATGGCGTCGGCCATGGTGGGGAAGAGGGTGAGGGAGAGAGTAGGGGGCAAAATGAACGATCCGGGCGAATTGGGGCGGCACCAAAGAGGGGATTCGCGGTGTCGCGCTGTCCTCGGACGTAGGCAGGCAGCCTGGTGGCGTGGCGCTCGCGCACGCCCATGCGTTGTCTCTGCCTCTGCCTACTGGCAGAGGTGGGAGACGACTGTCAATGGCCAGGTGGGCTGGGCCAGCAGCTGGGCTGCATAGAACCTGGGCCAGCCAGGTAAGCTACAGGTAAGCTCTCTTTTCATTTTGTTTCAGTTTTCCTATTTCTTTTATTCTGTTTTGAATTAGTAAAAATACTAATCCATTTTGTAAAATCCTGGAAATAATTGTGGGCAGTGTTTGTATTATTTCCAACAACCCACAACTAGTTTCAGAATTATTAGAGCATTATAAATATTTATAGGATTTATTTTCTCCAACTCAAATAGGTATTGTGTTAATTCAAATACCAAAAATGTCCTGAAAAAATATGCATCATCTCTGGATATGGTTTTCACCCTTTTCCATAAATCATGAACATTTTTGCAGACCAATTTGGGTTCATTGAAAATATTTTAAGTTGAACCTATTAGCATTGTTTTGGTGCTAGGGGTTTGATCATCCCCCATTTCAAATTTATCAAAAATAACAGGATGCATGATGCTCACTGATGCAACTATCTGCAAATAATTCTAGGGTTGTGACACATATCACATTCATCAAAATTATCATGTGCAATGGTAAAAGGCAACCCATCAATATAATCCTTAATAAGCACAAACTTCTCCAACATAGTGTAGTTAGGAGAATTCAAAAAGATAATACGACTATCATGCGTGGGTGAAATAGTAAGAATTTCAAGTTTAACATAAGGAACTATAGCAAGTTCATCTCCATAAGCATAATTCATATTGGCATCTTGGCCACAACCATAGCAAGCCTCATCAAAAAGGGATATTTCCAGAGAATCAACGGAATCATAACAATCATCCTTCGGTAAGCACGAAGGGGAATTAAACAATGTATGAGTTGAAGAGTTACTCTCATTAGAAGGTGGGCACGGGTAGCTAATCCGCTCTTCCTCCTTTTGTTCTTCGCTCTCCTCCTCATCTTTTTCATCCAATGAGCTCACAGTTTCATCAATTTCTTCTTCCATAGCTTCCTGCAAAATATTAGTCTCTTCTTGGACAACGGAGACTTTCTCAATATATGGTTTAACATAGGCATTAGAAGCATAATTATCATAACAATATTCAAGTATGGCAAAATTTTCAGATTTGTAGAGAGTAGCATCATACTTTTCAATCAAAGAAGCAATTTCATAAGCACCCGTAAAAGCAACAAATTCTTAAATTTGTTGAACATCATAGTAATTATAAACACCCTTAGCATACGAAGATACGATTCCATTATCACTAAACTCACATTGTTAGGGAAGGTGTTTCTTAGGGTCTTTAGAACAACAAGTAACATCATATATTTCACATAAATTCCAAGCATAGCATTGCAAACGATGAATTTGATCCAGTAAAAGTTTCCCTTTTTCAGATATACAGTGTCGCACATAACAAGCATGCTCATCTAAAGATTTTCCCTCAACTAAGCTAATTGGGGTTTCAGCACGAGCAACATTGGGATCAAAGATGATCCAAGTAAAAAGCTTTAGGAGTGTGATAGATTTTGAGTGGTTCTTCAACCATTGGTTCAGTAGGTACAACTAATTTTTTTGGTATTTTGCGTTTCCTACCCATAACTAAAGATAGAAAACAACTAATAACAGCAAATAAAAATTACTTAAGCCAACAAGCACACACGAGAATATTCACCCCACGCTATGACTCCCCGGCAACGGCGCCAGAAAAAGGTCTTGATAACCCACAAGTATAGGGGATAATTGTATCCTCTTTTGATAAGTAAGAATGTCGAACCCAACGAGGAGCTAAAGGTAGAACAAATATTCTCTCAAGTCCTATCTGCCACTGATACGACTCTACGCACGCTTAGTGTTCGCTTTACCTAAAACAAGTATGAAACTAGAAGTACTTTGAAGGTGTTGTTGGATAGGTTTGCAAGATAATAAATAACACGTAAATAAAAAGTAGGGGCTGTTTAGATAAAGATACAATAAAGTAAATATAGCGAGTGTGGAAAAGTGGTGGTAGGAGTTGTGAAATTATCCCTAAGCAATTGACTACGTTACTAGACCGGTAATCACTATTGCAATTCTATTTGAGGGAGATGCATAAGCTAACATACTTTCTCTTCTTGGATCATATGCACTTATGATTGGAACTCTAGCAAGCATCCGCAACTACTAAAGATCATTAAGGTAAAACCCAACCATAGCATTAAAGCATCAAGTCCCTTTATCCCATACGCAAACAACCTACTTACTCTGGTCTGTGCTTCTGTCACTCACGCCACCCACCATAAGCAAATCATGAACATATTGCAAACCCTATAGAATAAAACATGCAACTCAAACCCCTCATAGCAATTCATCAATCACCGATAGGACAACAGTAATCTACTCAGACATCATAGGATGGCAACACATCATTGGATAACAATATGAAGCATAAAGCACCATGTTCAAATAGAGGGTACAGTGGGTTGCAGGAGAGTGGACCGCTGGATATAGAAGGGGGAAGGTGATGGAGATGTTGGTGCAGATGGCGGAGGTGTTGGTGAAGATCGCGGTGATGATGATGGCCCCCGGCAGCGCTCCGGTGCCACTGGAAGCAAGGGGGAGAGAGGCCCCCTTCTTCTTCTTCTTCCTTGACCTCTCCCTAGATGGGAGAAGGGTTTCCCCTCTGGTCCTTGGCTCCCATGGTGTTGGAGGGGCGAGAGCCCCTCCGAGATTGGATCTATCTCTCTGTCTCTCTCTATTTCTGCGTTCCGGGATTCTGCCCTGGCACCGTTTCTTTTATATCCGGAGATCCGTAACTCTGATTGGATTGAAACCTTCGCCCAGATATTTTTCCAAAAATTAGCTTTCTTGCGGCCAAAGAAGGGCATAAACCGCCTTACAAGGGGCCCACGAGTGTGGGGGGTGCGCCCACCTGGAGTGGGCATGGGCCCCTGTCTTGTGGCCACCTCGGGCACCGTCTCACATTGATTTTACTTCCCAGAAATCACAAATATTCCAAAATTATTCTCCCTCCGTTTTTATCCCGTTTGGACTCTGTTTGATATGGGGTTTTAGCGAAACATAAAACATGCAACAGATAGGAACTGGCACTGGGCACTGGATCAGTATGTTAGTCCCAAAAATAATATAAAAAGTTGCCAAAAGTATATGAAACTTGAATAATATTGGCATGGAACAATCAAAAATTATAGATACGACGGAGATGTATCAACCATCCTCCTCGAGCACAATCCACGCCTCCCATACACTCCACGATCTCGTAGATAGCTGTAGCCGGCCGGGCAGGTCGCGGGCCGCCGTCCCCGAGCTCGAGCTCGCTGGCGATCCCCTTGGGTCGTCTCCGTAGCTCCAGCCACTCCCAGGCCTGGGCAACCCTTCCAGGTCCTCCGCCACTCTCCCGTGGTGCTGTTCCGCCTGGTTGGAGCCCCTGGATTCGCCTCTGTTCACCGTCATCTTCGTCTCCGGCGACCTCCGCTCTCTCCCCCCGCTAGAAAGGTTGATTCCGACGTCGTCCGACCAACCATAGCTACTCTACGGGTACGGGAAGGTGCGCGTCCGTCTCCTCTCTTGATCCCTCCCTCTCGTTTTGGCCTAGAAGCCCTCGTCGCCAGCTTGTGCTCCGGCGAAGCCGCACCGTCCTCTGTTTCTTTCCCCCTGTCCCCTCACCTGACTAGCAGGGCCCGCTAGTCAGCCACTCAGTACGCGTGTGGAGCGGTACAAGTGGTGGCCCCCCGAGGCTTTACGCCTTCGACATCACTCACCCCCAGTCTGTTTTTTATTTAAATTCAAATTTCATATTTTCCAGAGAACTTCAAACAACCAAAACCCCTTAAACATAAGTCCAATTGAATTGATTCTTTTTGCATTGTGTTCTTTGTAAAGAAATCTAGCAGATCAGCAAAGATGGGATTTTTTCCTGCTTTCTAGATTTTCTGGTGAATTTCAGAAGGGTTCTTGATATTTTCGTTTTGTGTTTAAAATTATTTTCAGAGGGTGAGGCTTGTCTTGAGGATCACCATGAGGCTTGTGAACCTCATCTGCAATATGGCAAGCCACAACAACATTTTCATGGTGCCATTACAATATTTGTGATTTTCCTACTTGAATGAATGATTTAATCCATGCATTTAAATCATTATTATGTTATTTATATTCTGTTAGTTGCTTGTTGTAGCTAATATGCTTGATTCACAGAAAGTTTGAAGCTAACCTAGTTGGCAAAGAAACTAGGATTTTTTTTTGGTGATGCAAGAAAAATATGGTTATGGATATAAATAATTAGTGGAGTTATTTTCTTGCATGAGTAAAAATGATATAATTTGCTAGAAAAGATTCTGTTTAAAGTGAGGTTTAATCTCAACCAGAGAAGTGTCATGAGTTGTTGATGTTTATGCTTAGTGTGGATATAGTTGACTCAGTCATTTTCGTTAATATGTGATGCGTATGTTAGTGTTGCATTTCATGGCATACTATGACACCGGTTATTTTCACTTTAAGTTGAACCTGATAATAACTCGACTTGAATATATTGTTGACCGGGTCATGGTGCCACTGAATCGAGTTTTTTCCTAGTGCAACCACATTTGCCTTTATGGGAAGCCCTTTATTCAGTCCGTTGTCATGCCTCTGGTCGGTGCCTCCAACGAGGGAAGGTTATGGGCATGCAGTACCCTAGCCCAGTAAGCAGACATAACCTTGTGTGCCCGTTGTTGAGTTGATGGTACCGGGTCCCCGTGTGGGATCGTTTATATTTTGGCCACGATGGTGGTCGTTGTGTCTTTGGTAGACATGGGGCCACCCAGGACTAGCCCGATGGGGACTGAGTCGGAGTGGCAGAGAGGGTGTCATGGCAATGGAGGGGTTTCGTCGGAATGCCGTTGGTCCACCCGAATGGGACTGCGAGGCCATTTTAGTTGTTCTGGACAGAAATGGTAGCTTCTACAGCAACTACCATTTTAGTTGCTCCATTGTGGCTGATTTTTCTTGTGCATCATCACCTTAGTAGATGATTGCTAACCTCCAAAGCCCAGCTCCCAACTCCCAGTAGTTTGAGCACGGTAAGCTCTCAAAGTTATTGTCCAAAAACTTACCAGGCGTGTGAAATCTTTTCTACTGCAGCTGAGACCAAACCCAAGTGTGGTAACCACTAAAACTACCACGAACAACAAGCCAGACATGAAGTTTGGGCTTAGGTCGGCCTGAGGTCAGATTTCACATGGTGACCGCGTTCGTCCAGGTGTGCAGGCATGCAGCCGACGCGCTCTGAGTGCCGCCCGAGCCTCTGTTTCACGCGTGCTTGCTTCCCCGCCTACCTAGCCTTGCCAAACTTTGCAACAATCTTCGTCCAAGCTCTCTTAACTCCCTCCTGGCGCTCGCCAACGCCGGGGCTCGCCGCAGCGAGCACGGGCGTGGTCCGGCCAACGTAACAGTGCGGTGCGCACTGTGCTCGTCGTCACCCCAATGCCGCTGTGCTCGTCCCCGTTCACCCACAGTCCCCGCGTGAGCTGCATCGCCTTCTCCCCCTCTCACTGACGCCGTTCGTCATGGGGCACCGTGTCGAGGTGTCCACTAGCGGAGCCCGATTCCCCCTCGACGCTCAACTAGAAATAGAGCCCTCCCCAGCCTCCTCGAGCACCATCCACACCTCCCATACACTCCACGATCTCGTAGATAGCCGTAGCCCGGCCGGGCAGGCCGCGGGCCGCCGTCCCTGAGCTTGAGCTCGCTGGCGATCCCCTTGGGTCATCTCCGTAGCTCTAGCCCCTCCCGGGCCTGGGCAACCCTTCCAGGGCCTCCGCCACTCTCCGGTGGTGCTGTTCCGCCTCGTTGGAGCCCCTGGAGTCGCCTCTGTTCGCTGTCGTCTTCGTCTCCGGTGACCTCCACTCTCTGCATCCGCTATAGAGGTTGATTCCAATGTCCGACCACCCCTAGCTACTCTACGGGTACGAGCAGGTGCGCCTCTGTCTCCTCTCTCGATCCCTCCCTCTCATTTTGGCCAATAAGCCCTTGTCGCTGGCGCATGCTCCAGCGAAGCCGCACCATCCTCTGTTTCCTTCCCCCTCCCTCACCTGACTAGCGGGGCCCGCTAGTCAGCCACTCAGTATGCGCATGAAGCGGTACGAGTGGTGGCGCCCCGAAGCTTTACACCTTCAACGTCACCCCCCAGTCTGTTTTATTTAAATTCAGATTTCATATTTTCCATAAGTCCAAATGAATTGATTCTTTTTGCATTTTGTTCTTTGTAAAGAAATCTAGCAGGTCACCAAAGATGGGATTTTTCCATGCTGTCTAGATTTTCTGGTGAATTTCAGAAGGGTTCTTGATATTTTCTTCTTGTGTTTAAAATTATTTTCAGAGGGTGACGCTTGTCTTGAGGATCACCAGGAGGCTTGTGAACCTCATCTGCAATAAGGCGAGCCACAAGAACATTTTCATGGTGCCATTACAATATTTTTGGTTTTCCTACTTGAATGAATGATTTAATCCATGCATTTAAATCATTATTATTTATTTATATTCTGTTAGTTGCTTGTTGTAGCTAATATGCTTGATTTATAGAAAGTTTGAAGCTAACTTAGTGGCAAAGAAACTAGGATTTATTTTCGGGGATGCAAGAATAATATGGTTATGGATATAAATAATTAGTGGAGTTATTTTTTTGCATGAGTAAAAATGGTAAAATTTGCTAGAAAATATTCTGTTTAAAGTGAGGTTTAATCTTAACCAGAGAAGTGTCATGAGTTGTTGATGTTTATGCTTAGTGTGGATATAGTTGACTCAGTCATTTCTGTTAATACGTGATGCATATGTTAGTTTTGCATTCCATGACATACTATGACACGGATTATTTTCACCTTAAGTTGAACCTGATAATAACTCAACTTGAATATATTGTTGACCGGGTCATGGTGCCACTGAATCGGGTTTTTCCCAGTGCAACCACATTTGCCTTTATGGGAAGGCCTTTATTCGGTCCGTTGTCATGCCTCTGGTCGGTGCCTCCAATGAGGGAAGGTTATGGGTGTGTCTTTTGATAAGTAAGAGTGTCGTACACAATGAGGAGCTAAAGGTTGAACAAATATTCCCTCAAGTTCTATTGACCACCGATACAACTCTATGCACGCTTAGAGTTCGCTTTACCAAGAACAAGTATGAAACTTGAAGTACTTTGTAGGTGTTGCTGGATAGCTTTGCAAGAATATAAAGAGCACGTAAATAAAAAGTAGGGGCTGTTTAGACAAAGAAGCAATAAACTAAATATAGCGAGTGTGGAAAAGTGGTGGTAGGAATTGTGAAAGTGTCCCTAAGCAATTGACTACTTTACTAGACCGGTAATCACTACTGCAATTCTATTTGAGGGAGAGGCATAAGCTAACATGCTTTCTCTTCTTGGATCATATGCACTTATGATTGGAACTCTAGCAAGCATCCGCAACTACTAAAGATCCCATACGCAAACAACCTACATACTTGGGTCTGTGCTTCTGTCACTCACGCCACCCACCATAAGCAAATCATGAACATATTGCAAACCCTACAGTGGGGATCCCTCACGCTTGCGCGACACGGAGAGCACCATAGGACAGCACCAAGAATAAAACATGCAACTCAAACCAATCATAGCAATTCATCAATCACCGATAGGACAACGGAAATCTACTCAGACATCATAGGATGGCAACACATCATTGGATAATAATATGAAGCATAAAGCACCATGTTCAAGTAGAGGGTACAGCGGGTTGCGGGAGAGTGGACCGCTGGATATAGAAGGGGGAAGGTGATGGAGATGTTGGTGAAAATGGCGGAGGTGTTGGTGAAGATTGCGGTGACGATGATGGCCCCCGACAGCGCTCCGGCGCCACCGAAAGCAAGGGGGAGAGAGGCCCCCTTCTTATTCTTCTTCCTTGACCTCCTCCCTATATGGGAGAAGGGTTTCCCCTCTGGTCCTTGGCTCAAATGGTGTGGGAGGGGCAAGAGCCCCTCCGAGATTGGATCTATCTCTCTGTCTCTCTCTGTTTCTGCGTTCCGGGATTCTGCCCTGGCACCATTTCTTTTATATCCGGAGATCCGTAACTCCGATTGGATTGAAACCTTCACCCATATCTTTTTCCAAAAATTAGCTTTCTTGCGGCCAAAGAAGGGCATCAACCGCCTTATGTAGGGCCCACAAGGGTGGGGGGCGTGCCTACCTGGAGTGGGCGTGGGCCCCTGTCTCGTGGCCACCTCGGGCACCGTCTCGCGTTGATTTTACTTCGCAAAAATCACAAATATTCCAAAATAATTCTCCGTCCGTTTTTATCCTGTTTGGACTCCGTTTGATATTGGGTTTCTGCGAAACATAAAACATGCAACAGACAAGAACTGGCACTGGGCACTGGATCAATATGTTAGTCCCAAAAATAGTATAAAAAGTTGCCAAAAGTATATGAAAGTTGAATAATATTGGCATGGAACAATCAAAAATTATAGATACGACGGAGACGTATCAGCGTGCGGTACCCTGGCCCGGTAAGCAGACATAACCTTGTGTGCCCGTTGTTGAGTTTATGGTACCGGGTCCCCGTGTGGGATCGTTTATGTTTTGGCCACGACGATGGTCGTTGTGCCTTTGGTAGACACGGGGCCACCCAGGACTAGCCCGGTGGGGAGTGAGTCGGAGTGGCCGAGAGAGTGTCATGGCAATGGAGGGGTTTCGTCGGAATGTCGTTGGTCCACCCGAATGGGAGTGTGAGGCCATGGGTTCTGTCGTGTGGGTACAGTGCGCTACCTCTTTAGAGTGTATTAATCTATCGATAGCCGAGTCCACGGTTACGGACACGCTCGGAAGTAGGTCACACCATGGGTCAACATTTAATAAATGTTGCACTCTAAGTCATGAACTTTGCACTGTTGATGATGGCAGGAAGGCCATCGAGATGTTCGAGACCAAGTATTGGTCGTGGTTGTGATCGCCGGAAGGATCACGAGATATCCATAGTCAAGACCACGAGGGTGGTACATTTGTGATCCAAGAGAGATCACCCTTGGTAAGCCAGTCCGAGGGACTTTTATCACAAGAGCATGATCACATCATGTTGGATATATTGTTGCATTATTATTAATTGGTTAATTATCATGATATTGTTTGTCATTATGTTTATTTTTGTTGTGAGCTTGCAAGTACATTCAATGTACTGACCTGGCGTGTCGTGCCAGATTTCAGGAAAGTCTCATTGGAAAGGAGTAATGTCTGAGTCTAGATTGTGTCCACATCGGTGTCCCTGTGCTACGGAGTTTCCGCGACGACGTTGTTCCGCTGCCGCGTAGTTGTTATTATTGAGGCCCCTTTATGTTCAATAAATAATGTACATATTGTTCAGTGGCACCGTGTGTGCCGCTTGGCCTCGCCACCTGTTGTAATATAAACTTTGATCCGCTAGCATCAATAAAGCGGTCGCTTTCTGTATCAAGATGTTGTGTGTTGCCAGAAGACATGGTCTTTGGGCTGGCAATGCATGGTAAACTGGTTGCTCTGAGCCGGGGTGCCACAACAGATCAGTACCATCGAGTTTTCTAATCGGTGCAACCAAGATGGGTCAAAAGTGTGTAACGGTTGGATTTTGTGTGGAAGCTATATATACCCCTCCACCCCTTCTTCCTTAAAGAGGAGAGCCATCAGGACGTCCCTACACTTCCACCATTCATTTTCTAAGAGAGAACTTCCTACTCATGTGTTGAGATCAAGATATTCCAATCCTACCATTTGAACCTTGATTTCTAGCCTTTCCCAAGTCGCTTTCCACTCAAATCCTTCTTCCACCATAGCCAAATCTATGAGAGAGATTTGAGTGTTGGGGAGACTATCATTTGAAGCACAAGAGCAATGAGTTCATCATCAACAAACCATCTATTACCTTTTGGAGAGTGGTGTCTCCTAGATTGGTTAGGTGTCGCTTGGGAGCCTCTGACATGATGTGGAGTTGAAAACCAAGATGTTTATAAGGGAAAGGAGATCGCCTACCTCGTGAAGATCTACCGTGGTAAGGAAAGTCCTTTGTGGGAGATGGCCATGGTGGGATAGACAAGGTTGCTTCTTCGTGGACCCTTCATGGGTGGAGCCCTCCGTGGACTCACGCAGCCGTTACCCTTCGTGGGTTGAAGTCTCCATCAACATGGATGTATGATAGCACTACCTATCGGAACAACGCCAAAAATCTCCGTGTTCCCCATTGCGTTTGCCTTCTCCAAACCCTTCCCTTTACTTACACGTGCTATGTCTTACATTCCGCTGCTATACTCTTAGACTTGCATGTGTAGGGTGTTACTTGACTTGTCATAATTGCTAAAATCTACCTACAACTAAAATTGGGAAAAGCTTAGGTTTTATTTAGTAAAGTAGTCTAATCACCCCGCCTTTACACATACTTTCAATGCTACAAGTGGTATCAGCGCTTTGGTCTCCCTAAGCCTTGCTTTCCATTGCTTTGGTGATCATAGCCTTGGTTTCACAACCTAGGAGAGTATGGCGTCTAGTGAGGGTAACTATCACCATAGAGGTCCTTTCTTATGGTATAAATTTTGCTAGTTGGAAGCATAAGATGAAATGCATATCCTTGGTCATAACCCCGCCATTTGGGCTGTTGTTCGTATTGTCTTGCAAGGTGAATTCTTTGAGGATGGTAGAGAACTGGATCGTGAAGCGACCACGGAAGAATTGAAGATGTTGCAATACAATGCTCAAGTTTTTGATATTCTCTTCAATGGATTGTGCCCTGAGGAACTCAACAAACTCAGCCGCCTTGAGAATGCAAAGGAAATTTGGGATACTTTGGTTGATATGCATGAAGGTACTGAGTCCATCAAGGAATCCAAGTTGTATGTGCTTCAAAGTGAACTTGACAAGTTCAAGATGAAGGATGGTGAAGGAGTCACTGAAATGTAATCTAGGCTTTCTCTCATCACAAGTGAGATTGCTAGCTTATGAAGTGAGGAGATGGCCGACAAATTCATCATCAAGAAGATCATTAGAGCTTTTGATGGAAAATATGATACCGTGTGCACATTGATCCAACTGATGCCCAGTTACAAAGATCTCAAGCCCACAAAGTCATTGGTAGAATTGTTGCTCACGAGATGTCACTCTAGGATAAAGAAGAGCTCCACAACAAGTCAAGTGGTGCATACAAACCTTCAAGTGATGCTCCCACAACATCAAGTGACAAGCTAGTCTCCAATGAAGAATTGACCTTAATGGTGAAGAACTTCAACAAATTCTACAAGAGTAGAAGCAAAGATAGAAGCTCCAAGTCAAAGACCTACAATGAGAAAAGAACTTCTAGTCGTGACCGTAATTGGTACAATTGTGGAAGACCCAGACATTATTCCAATGAGTGTACGTCTCCCTATAAGAAAACAGAAGAATCACGAAATAGGATTAGAAGAGATGAATCACCTCCGAGAGAGAGAAGGAGTCGAGATGATCGTTATGAACAAAGACCTTCTCGAAGAAACAAGGATTCAGAAAAGGAAAGAAAACTTATCAAAGAACTACACAAGAAAAAGACATCAAGCTCATGTTGGTGAATGGGTTTCCGGCTTCGACTCTGATAACTACTCCAGGAGAAGCTTTTACTCCGACTCCGAATATACTCTAGATGAAGGTGTTTCCGGTCTTGCTCTAGTGTCATCCAACTCCCATGATATATTTCATTCACCAAAATGAAGGAATTTGAAGATTCTTCATGGCTAAAGGTCCTATGGTATCTGATACGTCTCCAATGTTTCTATAATTTTTTGTTGTCCCATGCTATTATATTATCTGTTTTGGATGTTTTATATGCATTAATATGCTATTTTATATTATTTTTGGGACTAACCTTTTAACCTAGTGCCCAGTGCCAGTTTCTTTTTTTTCTTGTTTTTGACTTTTACAGAAAAGGAATATCAAACGGAGTCCAAATGGATTAAAACTTTCGCGATGATTTTTCTTGGAGAAGAAGACACAAACGGAACTTGGACTCCAAGTCAGAAGAGTCCCGAGGAGGCGACAAGCCTCCAGGGTGCGCCCTAGGGGGGTGCTACCTCTTGAGCATGCGTTGGTTTTCCCTTGAAGAGGAAATGGTGATGAAGTAAAGTAGCAGAAGTATTTCCCTCTAGTTTGAGAACCAAGGTATCAATCTAGTAGGAGACAATGCACAAGTCACCTAGTACCTGCACAAACAATCAAGAACCTTGCAACCAACGCGATAAAGGGGTTGCCAATCCCTTCATGGTCACTCGCAAAAGTGAGATCTAATAAAGATAATAAAGTACATATTTTTGGTATTTTTGTTGTATAGATTGGAAAGTAAAGATTGCAAAATTGTAAACGAGATGCGATGCAAATAAAAGAGACGTAATATAAAAGGAAAGAGACCTGGGGGCCATAGGTTTCACTAGTGGCTTCTCTCAAGATTGCATGTATTACGGTGGGTGAACAAATTACTGCCGAGCAATTGATAGAAAAGCGCATAATTATGAAGATATCTAAGGCAGTGGTCATGAATATAGGCATCACGTCCGTGTCAAGTAGACCGAAATGATTCCGCATCTACTACTATTACTCCACGCATCGACCGCTATCCAGCATGCATCTAGAGTATCAATTTCATAAGAACGGAGTAACGCATTAGGCAAGATGACATGATGTAGAGGGATAAACTGAAGCAATATGATATAAGCCCCATCTTTTTATCCTCGATGGCAACAATACAATACGTGCCTTGCTGCCCCTACTGTCACTGGAAAAGTACACCGCAAGATTGAGCCCAAAGCTAAGCACTTCTCCCATTGCAAAAAAGATCAATCTAGTAGGCCAAACTAAATCGACAATTCGAAGAGACTTGCAAAGATATCAAATCATGCATATAAGAATTTAGAGAAGAACCAAACAATATTCATAGATAATCTTGTTCATAAATCCACCATTCGTCAGATCTCGTCAAACACACCGCAAAAGAATTACATCGAATAGATCTCCAAGAACATCGAGGAGAACTTGGTATTGACAATCAAAGAGAGAGAAGAAGCCATATAGCTAATAACTATGGACCCGAAGGTCTGTGGTAAACTACTCACGCTTCATTGGAGAGGCAATGGTGTTGATGTAGAAGCCCTCCATGATCGATTCCCCCTCCGGCAGATCACCAAAAAAGGCCCCAAGATGGGATCTCATGGGTACAGAAGGTTGCGGCAGTGGAAAAGTGGTTCTGTGGCTCTCCCTAATGTTTCTAGGGTATAAGAGTATATATAGGTGAAAGAAGTACGTCGGTGGAGCTACGATGGTCCCACGAGGGTGGGGCATGCCTACCCCCCTAGGTGCGCCCTCATGCCTCGTGGCCTCCTCGTGGAGTCCCATACTTCAACTCCAAGCCTTTTGGATTGCTTTCGGTCCAAGAAAGATCATCGTGAAGGTTTCATTCCGTTTGGACTCCGTTTGGTATTCATTTTTTGTAAAACTCTAAAATAGGCAAAAAAAAAACAGAACTGGCACTGGGCCTCCGGTTAATAGGTTAGTCCCAAAAATAATATAAAAGTGCATATTAAAGCCCATTAAACATCCAAAACAGATAATATAATAGCATGGAACAATCAAAAATTATACGTACATTGGAGTGGTATCAAGGATCCCCTAGCTTAATTCCTGCTCGTCCTCGAGTAGGTAAATGATAAATAAAGAAATTTTGATGTGGAATGCTACCTAGAATATTTATCAATGTAATTTTCTTTATTGTGCCATGAATGTTCAGATCTGAAAGATTCAAGAAAAAAGTTCAATCTTGACATAAAAATAATAATACTTCAAGCATACTAACAAAGCAATCATGTCTTCTCAAAATAACATGGCCAAAGAAAGCTATCCCTACAAAATCATATAGTCTGGCTATGCTCTATCTTCATCGTACAAAGTATTTAATCATGCACAACCCCGGTTCCAGCCAAGCAATTGTTTCATACTTTAGTATTTTCAAACTTTTTTCAATCTTCACGCAATACATGAGTGTGAGCCATGGACTTAGCACTATAGGTGGAATAGAATGGTGGTTGTGGAGAAGACAGAAAGGATAATATAGTCTCACATCAACTAGGCGTATCAACGGGCTATGGAGATGCCCATCAATAGATATCAATGTGAGTGAGTAGGGATTGCCATGCAACGGATGCACTAGAGCTATAAGTGTATGAAAGCTCAAAAAGAAAACTAAGTGGGTGTGCATCCAACTTGCTTGCTCACTAAGACCTAGGGCACTTTGAGGGAGCCCGTCATTGGAATATACAAGCCAAGTTCTATAATGAAAAATTCCCACTAGTATATGAAAGTGACAACATAGGAGACTCTCTATCATGAAGATCACGGTGCTACTTTGAAGCACAAGTGTGGTAAAAGGATAGTAGCATTGCCCCTTCTCTCTTTTTCTCTCATTTTTTTATTTGGGCCTTTTCTCTTTTTTTATGGCCTCTTTTTTTTAGTCCGGAGTCTCATCCCGACTTGTGGGGGAATCATAGTCTCCATCATCCTTTCCTCACTGGGACAATGCTCTAATAATGAAGATCATCACACTTCTATTTACTTACAGCTCAAGAATTACAACTCAATAATTAGAACAAAATATGACTCTATGTGAATGCCTCCGGTGGTGTACCGGGATGTGCAATGAATCAAGAGTGACATGTATGAAAAAATTATGAACGGTGGCTTTGCCACAAATACAATGTCAACTACATGATCGTGCAAGGAAATATGACAATGATGGAGCGTGTCATAATAAACGGAACGGTGGAAAGTTGCATGGCAATATATCTCAGAATGGCTATGGAAATGCCATATAGGTATGTATGGTGGCTGTTTTGAGGAAGGTGTATGGTGGGTGTATGGTACCGGTGAGAGTTGCGCGGTACTAGAGAGGCTAGCAATGGTGAAAGGGTGAGAGTGCGTATAATCCATGGACGCAACATTAGTCATAAAGAACTTACATACTTATTGCAAAAATCTACAAGTCATCAAAAGAAAGTACTACACGCATGCTCCTAGGGGAAGGGTTGGTATGATTTAACCATCGCGCGATCCCGACCTCAACACATAAGGAAGGCAATAAATAAATAAATCATGCTCCAACTTCATCACACAACAGTTCACAATACGTGCATGCTACGGGAATCACAAACTTTAACACAAGTATTCCTCAAATTCACAATTAATCAACTATCATGTCTCTAATATCACCATCCTCATATCTCAAAACAATCATCAAGCATCAAACTTCTCATAGTATTCAATGCACTTTATATGAAAGTTTTTATTATACCCATCTTGGATGCGCATCATATTAGGACAAATTCTATAACCAAAGAAAATTACCATGCTGTTCTAAAAGACTCTCAAAATAATATAAGTGAAGCATGAGAGATCAATAATTTCTATAATATAAAACCACCACCATGCTCTAAAAAGATATAAGTGAAGCACTAGAGCAATATTGTCTAGCTCAAAATATATAAGTGAAGCACATAGAGTATTCTAATAAATTACGATTCATGCGTGTCTCTCCAAAAGGTGTGTACAGAAAGGATGATTGTGGTGAACTAAAAAGCAAAGACCCAAATTATACAAGATGCTGCAAGCAAAACACATATCATGTGGTGAATAAAAATATGGCCTCAAGTAAAGTTACCGATAGACGATTACGAAAGAGGGGATGCCTTCCGGGGCATCCCCAAGCTTAGGCTTTTGGTTATCCTTGAATTTTACCTTGGGGTGCCTTTGGCATCCCCAAGCTAAGGCTCTTGCCACACCTTATTCCAAAATCCATCAAATCTTTACCCAAAAACTTGAAAACTTCACAACACAAAATTTCAACAGACAATCTCATGAGCTCCGTTAGTATAAGAAAACAAACCACCACTTTAAGGTACTGTATTGAACTCATTCTTTATTTATATTGGTGTTAAGCCTACTGTATTCCAACTTCTCTATGGTTCATACCCCCCGATACTATTCATAGATTCATCAAAATAAGCAAACAACACACGAAAAACAGAATCTGTCAAAAACAGAATACTCTGTAGCAATTTGTAACTTTCGAATACTTCTGTAACTCTAAAAATTTCTGAAATAAATTGGTGGACGTGAGGAATTTGTCTATTAATCATCTTCAAAAAGAAACAACCTAAAATCACTATCCAGTAAAAAATGACAGCTATTCTCGTGAGTGCAAAAGTTTCTGTTTTTTACAGTAAGATCGCAAAGACTTCAGCCAAGTCTTCCCAAAGGTTCTACTTGGAACAAACACGAATTAAAATATAAAACCACATCTGAATACAAGCTAGATGAATTACTTATTACTAAACAGGAGCAACAAGCAAAGAACAAAAGTAAAATTGGGTTGCCTCCCAACAAGCGCTATCGTTCAACACCCCTAGCTAGGCATAAAAACACGAATAGATCTAAGTATTGCCATAATAATGATAGGGCCAATCGCGAAAAATCATCTCATACTCCCTATGTTCAATTTTTCTTTGTGGCATGCAAAAGTAATCAAAAGGGTTAAATTTAATGGGACAAAAGTCCCCAAGATCAAGCTCGGGAGGAATTGGTTCCTCCTTTGGCCCTTCATATTGCACAACCAATTCATCATTATAAGCGTTCTTTTGGCAAAAATTCATGAGCCTTTGTTCAAGAGGAAAACCTAACCCATTGTTCTGAATAGAAAAAGTATCATTAAGTTCAGAAATCCTATCAACCAGAACATCGGTAGGAACCTTTTTTCTAAGGTTTTCATTATAAGCAACATGATCTATAGATCGTAAACGCATTATGTCTTCTTGATTAAAAAGAATTGCTTCTATGGGAGGACGGCTAGCATCCACCCTATAATGCGCAAAAATTTCATCGGCCTCTTTCAATATAAATCTGAACTCATGTGCTAGAAAGATGGTAGCCGCTCGCTTAACAGAAGAATGTTCAATATTGGAAAATTCTAGAAAAATCCTTTGTATGCAAGGATGCATGTGGATAAATTGTCTTTCAGGTTCAACTACAAGCAAAGATTAGCATCCACAAGACTACTAGTTCTATGAAGAATAGACCCACTCATAGTGGGCAAAGTGTTGGGAAACATAGTAATTTCAAAAAAATTCCTACGCACACGCAAGATCATGGTGATGCATAGCAACGAGAGGGGTGAGTGTTGTCCACGTACCCTTGTAGACCGATAGCGGAAGCATTAGAACAACGCGGTTGATGTAGTCATACGTCTTCACGGCCCCGACCGATCAAGCACCGAAACTACGGCACCTCCGAGTTCTAGCACACGTTCAGCTCGATGACGATCCTCGGACTCCGATCCAGCAGGGTGTCGGGGAAGAGTTCCGTCAGCGCGACGGCGTGGTGACGATCTTGATGTTCTACCGTCGCAGGGCTTCTCCTAAGCACCGCTACAATATTATCGAGGACTATGGTGGAGGGGGGCACCGCACATGGCTAAGAGATCTTGGAGATCAATTGTTGTGTCTAGAGGTGACCCCCTGCCCCCGTATATAAAGGAGCCAAGGGGGAGGGGGCGGCCGGCCAAGGAGGGCGCGCCAAGGGGGAGTCCTACTCCCACCGGGAGTAGGACTCCCTTCTTTCCTAGTTGGAGAAGGAGAAGGGGGGAAGGAGGAGGGAGAGAGGAAGGAAAGGGGGGGTGCCGCCCCCTCTCCTTGTCCTATTCGGAGTAGGGGGGACGGGGCGCGGCCAGCCCTTGCCTCCTCTCTTCCTCTCCACTAGGGCCCATGTAGGCCCATTAAGCCCCCCGGGGGGTTCCGGTAACCTCCCGGTACTCCGGTAAAATCCCGATTTCACCCGGAACAATTCCGATATCCAAATATAGGCTTCCAATATATCAATCTTCATGTCTCGACCATTTCGAGACTCCTCGTCATGTCCGTAATATCATTCGGGACTCCGAACAAACTTCGGTACATCAAAACTCATAAACTCATAATATAATTGTCATCGAAACCTTAAGCGTGCGGACCCTACGCGTTCGAGAACTATGTAGACATGACCTAGAACTGTTTCAATAACCAATAGCAGAACCTGGATGCTCATATTGGCCCCTACATATTCTACGAAGATCTTTATCGGTCAAACCGCATAACAACATACGTTGTTCCCTTTGTCATCGGTATGTTACTTGCCCGATTCGATCGTTGGTATCCAATACCTAGTTTAATCTCGTTATCGGCAAGTCTCTGTACTCGTTATGTAATGCATCATTTCGTAACTAACTCATTAGCTACATTGCTTGCAAGGCTTATAGTGATGTGCATTACCGAGAGGGCCCAGAGATACGTCTCCGATGATCGGAGTGACAAAACCTAATCTCGAAATACGCCAACTCAACATGTACCTTTGGAGACACCTGTAGAACTCCTTTATAATCACCTAGTTATGTTGTGACGTTTGGTAGCACACAAAGTGTTCCTCCGATAAACGGGAGTTGCATAATCTCATAGTTATAGGAACTTTGTATAAGTCATGAAGAAAGCAATAGCAACATACTAAACGATCAAGTGCTAAGCTAACGGAATGGGTCAAGTCAATCACATCATTCTCCTAATGATGTGATGCCGTTAATCAAATGACCACACATGTGTATGGCTAGGAAACATAACCATCTTTGATTAATGAGCTAGTCAAGTGGAGGCATACTACTGACATTAAGTTTGTCTATGTATTCACACATGTATCATGTTTCAAGTTATTACCTTTATAGCATGAATAATAAACATTTATCATGATATGAGGAAATAAATAATAACTTTATTATTGCCTCTAGGGCATATTTCCTTCAGTCTCCCACTTGCACTAGAGCCAATAATCTAGATTACACAGTAATGATTCTAACACCCATGGAGTCTTGGTGCTGATCATGTTTTGCTCGTGGAAGAGGCTTAGTCAATGGGTCTGCAACATTCAGATCCGTATGTATCTTGCAAATCTCTATGTCTCCCACCTCGACTTGGTCCCGGATGGAATTGAAGCGTCTCTTGATATGCTTGGTCCTCTTGTGAAATCAGGATTCCTTGGCCAAGTTAATTGGACCAGTATTGTCATAGAAGATTTTCATTGGTCCCGATACACTAGGTATGACACCTAGATCGGAAATGAACTCCTTCATCCAGACTCCTTCATTTGCTGCTTTCGAAGCAGCTATGTACTCCGCTTCGCATGTAGATCCCACCACGACGCTTTGTTTAGAACTGCACCAACTGACAGCTCCACCGTTCAATATAAACACGTATCCGGTTTGCGATTTAGAATCGTCCGGATTAGTGTCAAAGCTTGCATCGACGTAACCATTTACGACTAGCTCTTTGTCACCTCCATAAACGAGAAACATATCCTTAGCCCTTTTCAGGTATTTCAGGATATTCTTGACCGTTGTCCAGTGATCCACTCCTGGATTACTTTGGTACCTCCCTGCTAAACTTATTGCTAAGCATACATCAGGTCTGGTACACAACATTGCATACATGATAGAGCCTATGGCTGAAGCATAGGGAACATCTTTCATTTTCTCTCTATCTTCTGCTGTGGTCAGGCATTGAGTCTGACTCAACTTCACACCTTGTAATACAGGAAAGAACCCTTTCTTTGCCTGATCCATTTTGAACTTTTGCAAAACTTTATCAAGGTATGTGCTTTGTGAAAGTCCAATTAAGCGTCTTGATCTATCTCTATAGATCTTGATGCCCGATATGTAAGCAGCTTCACCGAGGTCTTTCATTGAAAAAACTTTTATTCAAGTATCCCTTTATGCTATCTAGAAATTCTATATCATTTCAAATTAACAATCTGTCATCTACATATAATATCAGAAATGCTACAGAGCTCCCACTCACTTTCTTGTAAATACAGGCTTCTCCAAAAATCTGTATAAAACCATATGCTTTCATCACACTATCAAAGCGTTTATTCCAACTCCAAGATGCTTGCACCAGTCCATAAATGGATCGCTGGAGCTTGCACACTTTGTTAGCACCTTTTGGATCGACAAAACCTTCCGGTTGCATCATATACAACTCTTCTTCCAGAAATCCATTCAAGAATGCAGTTTTGACATCCATTTGCCAGATTTCATAATCATAAAATGCGGCAATTGCTAACATGATTCGGACAGACTTAAGCATCGCTACAGGTGAGAAAGTTCCATTACCATCAGCGTTAGTCTTCTTCTCGAAGATCCATTTATTCTCGATGGCTTGCCGATCATCGGGCAAGACAACCGAAGTCCATACTTTGTTCTCATACATGGATCCCATCTCAGATTTCATGGCTTCAAGCCATTTTGCGGAATCTAGGCTCATCATCGCTTCCTCATAGTTCGTAGGTTCGCCATGGTCAAGTAACATGACTTCCAGAATAGGATTACCGTACCACTCTGGAGCGGATCTTACTCTGGTAGACCTACGAGGTTCAGTAGTAACTTGATCTGAAGTTTAATGATCAATATCATTACCTTCCTCACTGATTGGTGTAGTTTCCACAGGAACCGGTTCTTGTGATGAACTACTTTCCAACAAGGGAGAAGGTATAGTTACCTCATCAAGTTCTACTTTCCTCCCACTCACTTCTTTCGAGAGAAACTCCTTCTCTAGAAAGGATCCAAATTTAGCAACGAAAATCTTGCCCTCAGATCCGTGATAGAAGGTGTACCCAATAGTCTCTTTTGGGTATCCTATGAAGACACATTTCTCTGATTACGTTCGAGCTTATCTGGTTGAAGTTTCTTCACATAAGCATCACAGCCCCAAACTTTAAGAAACGACAACTTTGGTTTCTTGCCAAACCACAGTTCATAAGGCATCGTCTCAACGGATTTTGATGGTGCCCTATTTAACGTGAATGCGCCCGTCTCTAAAGCATAACACCAAAATGATAGCGGTAAATCAGTAAGAGACATCATAGATCGCACCATATCTAGTAAAGTACGATTACGATGTTCGGACACACCATTTTGTTGTGGTGTTCCGGGTAGCGTGAGTTGCGAAACTATTCCGCATTGTTTGAAATGTAAACCAAACTCATAACTCAAATATTCTCCTCCACGATCAGATCGTAGAAATTTTATTTTCTTGTTACGATGAGTTTCCACTTCACTCTAAAACTCTTTGAACTTTTCAAATGTTTCAGACTTGTGTTTCATCAAGTAGATATACCCATATCTTCTCAAATCATCTGTCAAGGTGAGAAAATAACAATACCCGCCGCGAGCTTCAATATTCATTGGACCACATACATCAGTATGTATGATTTCCAATAAATCAGTTGCTCGCTCCATAGTTCCGGAGAACGGCGTTTTAGTCATCTTGCCATGAGGCACGGTTTGCAAGTACCAAGTGATTTGTAATCAAGTGATTCCAGAATTCCATCAGTATGGAGTTTCTTCATGCGCTTTACACCGATATGACCTAAATGGCAGTGCCACAAATAAGTTGCACTATCATTATCAACTCTGCATCTTTGGCTTCAACATTATAAATAAGTGTATCACTACTATCGAGATTCAATAAAAATAGACCACTCTTCAAGGATGCATGACCATAAAAGATATTACTCATATAAATAGAACAACCATTATTCTCTGATTTAAATGAATAACCGTCTCGCATCAAACAAGATCCAGATATAATGTTCATGCTTAACACTGGCACCAAATAACAATTATTTAGGTCTAAAACTAATCCCGATGGTAGACGTAGAGGTAGCGTGCCGACTGCGATCACATCGACTTTGGAACCATTTCCCACGTGCATCGTCACCTCGTCCTTAGCCAATCTTCGCTTAATCCGTAGTCCCTGTTTCGAGTTGCAAATATTAGCAACAGAACCAGTATCAAATACCCAGGTGCTACTGCGAGCATTAGTAAGGTACACATCAATAACATGTATATCACATATACCTTTGTTTACTTTGCCAAACTTCTTATCCGCCATATACTTGGGGCAGTTCCGCTTCCAGTGTCCAGTCTGCTTGCAGTAGAAGCACTCAATCTCAGGCTTAGGTCCAGATTTGGGTTTCTTCTCTTGAGCAACAACTTGCTTGCTGTTCTTCTTGAAGTTCCCCTTCTTCTTCCCTTTACCCTTTTTCCTGAAACTGGTGGTCTTATTGACCATCAACACTTGATGCTCCTTCTTGATTTCTACCTCCGCAGCTTTTAGCATTGCGAAGAGCTCGGGAATAGTCTTGTCCATCCCTTGCATATTATAGTTCATCACGAAGCTCTTGTAGCTTGGTGGCAGTGATTGGAGAATTCTGTCAATGACACTATCATCAGGAAGATTAACTCCCAGTTGAATCAAGTGATTATTATACCTAGACATTTTGAGTATATGTTCACTGACAGAACTATTCTCCTCCATCTTACAGCTATAGAACTTATTGGAGGCTTCATATCTCTCAATCCGGGCATTTGCTTGAAATATTAACTTCAACTCCTGGAACATCTCATATGCTCCATGACGTTCAAAACGTCGTTGAAGACCCGGTTCCAAGCCGTAAAGCATGGCGCACTGAACTATCGAGTAGTCATCAGCTTTGCTCTGCCAGACGTTCTTAACATTGTCAGTTGCATCTGCAGCAGGCCTAGCACCCAGTGGTGCTTCCAGGACGTAATTCTTCTATGCAGCAATGAGGATAATCCTCAGGTTACGGACCCAGTCCGTGTAATTGCTACAATCATTTTTCAACCTAGCTTTCTCAAGGAACGCATTAAAATTTTACGGAACAACAGCACGAGCCATCTATCTACAACAAACATTGACAAGAAAAATACTATCAGGTACTAAGTTCATCATAAATTTAAGTTCAATTAATCATATTACTTAAGAACGCCCACTTAGACAAACATCTCTCTAGTCATCTAAGTGATCACGTGATCCAAATCAACTAAACCATGTCCGATCATCACGTGAGATGGAGTAGTTTCAACGGTGAACATCACTATGTTGATCATATCTATTATATGATTCATGTTCGACCTTTCGGTCTCCGTGTTCCGAGGCCATATCTTTATATGCTAGGCTCGTCAAGTTTAACCTGAGTATTCCGCGTGTGCAACTGTTTTGCACCCGTTGTATTTGAATGTAGAGCCTATCACACCCGATCATCACGTGGTGTCTCAGCACGAAGAACTTTCGCAACGGTGCATACTCAGGGAGAACACTTCTTGATAATTTAGTGAGAGATCATCTTAAAATGCTACTGTCAATCGAAGCAAGATAAGATGCATAAAGGATAAACATCACATGCAATCAATATAAGTGATATGATATGGCCATCATCATCTTGTGCTTGTGATCTCCATCTCTGAAGCACCGTCGTGATCACTATCGTCACCGGCGCGACACCTTGACATCCATCGTAGCATCGTTGTCGTTATGCCATCTATTGCTTCTACGACTATCGCTACCGCTTAGTGATAAAGTAAAGCAATTACAGGGTGTTTGCATTTCATACAATAAAGTGACCACCATATGGCTCCTGCCAGTTGCCGATAACTTCGGTCACAAAACATGATCATCTCATACAATAAAATATAGCATCACGTCTTGACCATATCACATCACAACATGCCCTGCAAAAACAAGTTAGACGTCCTCAACTTTGTTGTTGCAAATTTTACGTGGCTGCTACGGGCTGAGCAAGAACCGTTCTTACCTACGCATCAAAACCACAACGATAGTTCGTCAAGTTAGTGCTGTTTTAACCTTCGCAAGGACCGGGCATAGCCACACTCGGTTCAACTAAAGTGAGAGAGACGGACACCCGCCAGTCACCTTTAAGCAACGAGTGCTCGTAACGGTGAAACCAGTCTCGCGTAAGCGTACGCGTAATGTCGGTCCGGGCCGCTTCATCTCACAATACCGCTGAACCAAAGTATGACATGTTGGTAACCAGTATGACTTGTATCGCCCACAACTCACTTGTGTTCTACTCGTGCATATGACATCTACGCATAAAACCTGGCTCGGATACCACTGTTGGGAAACGTAGTAATTTCAAAAAATTTCCTACGCACACGCAAGATCATGGTGATGCATAGCAACGAGAGGGGAGAGTTTTGTCCACGTACCCTCGTAGACTGATAGCGCAAGCGTTAGAACAACGTGGTTGATGTAGTCGTACGTCTTCACGGCCCGACCGATCAAGCACCGAAACTACGACACCTCCAAGTTCTAGCAGACGTTAAGCTCGATGACGATCCCCGGACTCCGATCCAGCAGGGTGTCGGGGAAGAGTTCCATCGGCACGACGGCGTGGTGACGATCTTGATGTTCTACCATCGTAGGGCTTCGCCTAAGCACCACTACAATATTATCGAGGACTATGGTGGAGGGGGACACCGCACACGGCTAAGAGATCTTGGGGATCAATTGTTGTGTATAGAGGTGCCCCCTGCCCCCGTATATAAAGGAGACAAGGGGGAGGGGGCGGCCGGCCAAGGACGGCGCACCAAGGGGGAGTCCTACTCCCACCGGGAGTAGGACTCCCTTCTTTCCTAGTTGGAGAAGGAGAATGGGGGAAGGAGGAGGGAGAGAGGAAGCAAAGGGGGGACGCCACCCCCCTCTCCTTGTCCTATTCGGACAAGGGGGGTGGGGGCGCGACCAGCCCTTGCCTCCTCTCTTCCTCTCCACTAGGGCCCATGTAGGCCCATTAAGCCCCCCGGGGGGTTCCGGTAACCTCCCGATACTCCGGTAAAATCCCGTTTTCACCCGGAACAATTCCGATATCAAAATATAGGCTTCCAATATATCAATCTTCATGTCTCGACCATTTCGAGACTCCTCGTCATGTCCGTAATCTCATTCGGGACTCCGAACAAACTTCAGTACATCAAAACTCATAAACTCATAATATAACTGTCATCGAAACCTTAGGCGTGCGGACCCTATGGGTTCGAGAACTGTGTAGACATGACCTAGAACTGTTTCCGGTCAATAACCAATAGCGGAACCTGGATTCTCATATTGGCTCCTACATATTCTACGAAGATCTTTATCGGTCAAACCGCATAACAACATACGTTGTTCCCTTTGTCATCAGTATGTTACTTGCCCGAGATTCGATCGTCGGTATCCAATACCTAGTTCAATCTCGTTAACAGCAAGTCTCTTTACTCGTTACGTAATGCATCATTTCATAACTAACTCATTAGCTACATTGCTTGCAAGGCTTATAGTGATGTGCATTACCGAGAGGGCCCAGAGATACCTCTCCGACGATCGGAGTGACAAAACCTAATCTCGAAATATGCCAACTCAACATGTACCTTTGGATACACCTGTAGAGCTCCTTTATAATCACCCAGTTACGTTGTGAAGTTTGGTAGCACACAAAGTGTTCCTCCGGTAAACGGGAGTTGCATAATCTCATAGTTATAGGAACTTTGTATAAGTCATGAAGAAAGCAATAGCAACATACTAAACGATCAAGTGCTAAGCTGACGGACTGGGTCAAGTCAATCACATAATTCTCCTAAAGATGTGATCCCGTTAATCAAATGACAACACATGTCTATGGCTAGGAAACATAGCCATCTTTGATTAATGAGCTAGTTAAGTAGAGGCATACTAGTGACATTAAGTTTGTCTATGTATTCACACATGTATCATGTTTCCAGTTAATACAATTATAGCATGAATAATAAACATTTATCATGATATGAGGAAATAAATAATAACTTTATTATTGCCTCTAGGGCACATTTCCTTCACAAAGCACCGGCACAAGTAAAGAAATCTTGAATAACTCCTTTTCCAATAATATTACCACTACCAATCCAGAACTTTTTAGTGTGTAAAATAGTAGGTTCTTCATGGGGATTATCAAAAGCATCAAAGTTTTCCCCATTTTTACTACTATCCTTTTCATGATAACCTCCCCTGTTTCATACATGATGGCAACAAAACACACTAACGAACGAACACACAAGAGACAAGCAAAACGAGATGAACGGAAGAGGGGTGAAGAAAAGGCAAAGCTTTTCGAAAATCGTTTTAGAAGTGGAGGAGAGGAAAACGAGAGGCGAATGGCAAATAATGTAATGCGAGGGAGAAGAGTTTATGATGGGTACTTGGTAAGTCTTGACTTGGCGTAGATCTCCCTGGCGCCGGCGCCAGAAATCCTTCTTGCTACATCTTGAGCATGCTTTTGTTTTCCCTTGAAGAGGAAAGGGTGATGCATAGGGATGGCAATGGGTCGGTTTTGGATCGGGTTGACCAAAAACAAATCTATATCCATATCCATGAAGACAGTCTTTGCCCGCCCATGAAAAAATCCATGGGTGAAAAATTGTGTCCATGTCCAAACCCGATGAATATCCATACCCACTGGATATCCATTGGGTCCTCTCAAGACATGTAAATAATACATAACACAATATTAACATAAGCTCTTCCATTATTCAGCTTGTGGCAGGCTAAGGCTTCACTTATTGTAATACACCAACTTATGGTAAATCAATGTCCACTAATAACCTAATATCATTCAGTATTTTTCTAAAAGATGAGAATGACGAGTCATTTAACAAGGAGATAAAAATAAGGGAAGGGGCACTGGAGTATGTTAGTGGGGATTGAATGTCCACTAATAAAAGTTACGGTGGGGATTGTGCTATTTCTTTTGCAAGTTTTACGCAAGGAAGTGTAAAATTGCAGTGGGACATGTGACTGTGGGTAGGGATAGCAGATTTTTGCCCATTAATGCATACTTTCGGGTCGGGTTTGGATATACCCATGGGTACAAGATTTTATCCATGACCTACTCGCGAGCAATCGGATCGGGTTTGGGCGCCGCCCATGGGCACAAATGCATATCCAAACCCTATCCATTCGGGTCAGATATCCATGGATATCCATGTCCATGGGTAAAATTGACATCCTTAGTGATGCAGTAAAGTAGCGTAAGTATTCCCCTCCATTGTGAGAACCAAGGAACCAATCCAGTAGGAGAAAATGCACAAGTCACCTACAAACAATCAAGAACCTTGCAACCAACACGATAAAGGGGTTGTCAATCCCTTAACGGTCACTCACAAAAGTGAGATCTAATAAAGATAATAAAGTAAATATTTTTGGTATTTTTGTTGTATAGATTGGAAAGTAAAGATTGCAAAATAGTAAACGAGATGCGATGCAAATAAAAGAGATGTAATATAATAGGAAAGAGACCCGAGGCCATAGGTTTCACTACTGGTTTCTCTCAAGATAGCATGTATTACGGTGGGAGAACAAATTACTGACGAGCAATTGATAGAAAAGCGCATAATTATGAAGATATCTAAGGCAATGATCATGAATATAGGCATCACGTCCGTGTCAAGTAGACCGAAACGATTCTGCATCTACTACTATTACTCCACACATCGACCGCTATCCAGCATGTATCTAGAGTATTAAGTTCATAAGAACGAAGTAACGCATTAAGCAAGATGACATGATGTAGATGGATAAACTCAAGCAATATGATATAAACCACATATTTTTATCCTCGATGGCAACAATACAATATGTGCCTTGCTGCCCCTACTGTCACTGGGAATGTACATGACAAGAATGAACCCAAAGCTAAGCACTTCTCCCATTGCAAGAAAGATCAATCTAGTAGGCCAAACTAAACTAATAGTTCGAAGAGACTTGCAAAGATATCAAATCATGCATATAAGAATTCAGAGAAGAACCAAATAATATTCATAGATAATCTTGTTCATAAGTCCACAATTCATCGGATCTCGGCAAACACACCGCAAAAGAATTACATCGAATAGATCTCCAAGAACATTGATGAGAATTTGGTATTGAGAATGAAAGAGAGAAAAGAAGCCATCTACCTAATAACTATGGACCCGAAGGTCTGTGGTAAACTACTCACGCTTCATAGGAGAAGCAATGGTGTTGATGTAGAAGCCCTCCATGATTGATTCCACCTCCAGCAGATCGCTGAAAAAGGCCCCAAGATGGGATCTCACGATGGTGGAAAAGTGGTTTTGTGGCTCTCCCTGATGTTTCTAGGGTATAAGAGTATATATAGGTGAAAGAAGCACGTCGGTGGAGCTACGAGGGGCCCACGAGGGTGGGGGAGCGTGCTTACCCCCCTAGGCGCGCCCTCCTGCCTTGTGGCCTCCTCGTGGAGTCCTAGACTTCAACTCGAAAAGAGGAAAAAAATCAGAAATTGGCACTTGGCCTGCCGGTTAATAGGATAGTCCGAAAAATAATATTAAATAGCATATTAAAGCCCATTAAACATCCAAAACAGATAATATAATAGCATGGAACAATAAAAAATTATAGATACGTTGGAGACGTATCAGGGGGCCTCCCTGACTTGTGCCGCCCCCCAGGAGTCCAACGACGTCCCTCTCAGCTCTACAAATCTTAAAATATTCCCAAACCATCAGAGGAGGCCACGAAAATACTTTTCTGCCACCGCAAGCCTCTATTCCCGTGAGATCCCATCTTGGGGCCTTTTCCGGCGATCTGCCGGAGGGGGAATCGATCATGGAGGGCATCTACGTCAACTCTATTGCCCTTCCGATGAAGCGTGAGTAGTTTACCACAGACCTATGGGTCCATAGCTAGTAGCTAGATGGCTTCTTCTCTCTCTTTGATCTTCAATACAATGTTCTCCTCGATGTTCTTAAAGACCTATCTGATGTAATCTTCTTTTGCGGTGTGTTTGTCGAGATCCGATGAATTGTGGATTTATGATTAGCTTATCTATGAATATTATTTGAATCTCCTCTGAATTCTTATCTACATGATTTGATATCTTTGTATTTCTCTTTAAATTATCGGTTTGGTTTGGCCAACTAGATTGGTGTTTCTTGCAATGGGAGAGGTGCTTAGCTTTGGGTTCAATCTTGCGTGATTTCACCCACTAATAAAGTAGGGGTAGTGAGACATGTATTGCATTGTTGCAATCAGGGATAACAAGATGGGGTTTTCATCATATTTCTTGAGTTTATCTTGCTACATCATGTCATCTTACTTAATGTGTTACTCTGTTATTGTGAACTTAATACGCTAGATGCAGGCATGAGTCGGTCGATGCGTGGAGTAATAGTAGTAGATGCAGAACCATTTCGGTCGACAGGGACGTGATGCCTATATGCATAATCGTTGCCTTGGATATCATCATAACTTTACGCTTTTCTATAAATTGCTCGACAGTAATTTGTTCACCCACCGTATTATTTTCCTTCAAGAGAGAAGCCTCTAGTGAAACCTATGGCCCCCGGGTCTATTTTACATCATTTTTCAGATCTATAAACCAAAAATCGCAAAAATATCTTGCTGCAATTTATTTACTTTCATTTTGTTTTACATTCTAGAAATCTTTTATACCTATCTTTATCAGATCTCACCTTTGCAATTGACCGTGAAGGTATTGACAACCCCTATATCGCGTTGGGTGCAAGTGTTCGATTTTTTTGTGCAGGTGCATAGAATGGGGACTTGCTTGTGCCTCCTACTGGATTGATACCTTGGTCTCTAACTGAGGGAAATACTTATCTCTGCTTTGCTGCATAACCCTTTCCTCCTCAAGGTAAAAACCAACGCAAGCTCAAGTGAAAGTGCAACTATCCCTAGGTGGTTTTGGTAATTCTTAACAATATATAGCTCATTGACCCAACGTCATTCCAAGATGAATATTTCAGGAAAAGCTCACTGAATGGCATGGCATGGATGAGAAAAGTGGACCCCTCAAAATGCTAAGGATAAAAGGATTGGCTATAGCTCAAAAGCTCAAGACTCTACATTTTATATTTTAGTGATCCAAGATTACATTGAGTCTATAGGAAAAGCCAATACTATCAAGGACAGATGAGGTGTTGCTTAATGGCTTACTTGCTCAAAATGCTTAGTGATATGCTCCAAAGCCCTCAACTAGTTTCTCACATCCACATATGACCCAAACCAAAAGTAAAACTCGGCCGTACCGATTCTTTCTATCCGGCGCCACCGAGTTCAGATGTCATAGCCACTGCCACAAACCCTAGGCAAATTGGTCTCACCGATAGGGATCTCGGTCTCACCGAGATGGGATTGTAATCTCTCTATTTCCCTTCGTAACGTTTCGGTACCACCGAGATGAGCGATCGGTCCCACCGAGATTGCAATGTAAACTCCTTGTTTCCTTTTCGTAACATTTCGGTCCCACCGAAATGAGCGAACCGGTCCCACCGAGTTTACCTGACCAACTCTCTGGTTTGCTTATTACCAAAATCGGTCCCACCGAGTTTGTGTAATCGGTCTCACCGAGATTACGTTAAGCCCTAAACCCTAACCATATCGGTCCTACCGAGTTGCATGTCGGTCCCACCGAAAATCCTAACGGTCACTAGATTTGTTGAATCGGTCCGACCGAGTTTATCAATTCGGTCCTACCGAGTTTGGAAAGTTGTGTGTAACGGTTAGATTTTGTGTGAAGGCTATATATACCCCTCCACCCACTCTTCATTCGTGGAGAGAGCCATCAGAACACACCTACACTTCCAACTTGCTATTTCTGAGAGAGAACCACCTACTCATGTGTTGAGGCCAAGATATTCCATTCCTACCATATGAATCTTGATCTCTAGCCTTCCCCAAGTTGGTTTCCACTCAAATCTTCTTTCCACCAAATCCATATCCTATGAGTGAGAGTTGAGTGTTGGGGAGACTATCATTTGAAGCACAAGAACAATGAGTTCATCATCAACACACCATTTTTTATTTCTTGGAGTGTGGTGTCTCCTAGATTGGCTAGGTGTCACTTGGGAGCCTCCGAAAAGATTGTGGAGTTAAACCAAGGAGTTTGTAAGGGCAAGGAGATCGCCTAATTTGTGAAGGTCTATCGCTAGTGAGGCAAGTCCTTCGTGGGCGACGGCCATGGTGGGATAGACAAGGTTGCTTCTTCATGGACCCTTCGTGGGTGGAGCCCTTCGTGGACTCGCGCAACCGTTACCCTTCGTGGGTTGAAGTCTCCATCAACGTGGATGTATGATAGCACCACCTACCGGAACCACAACAAAAACATCCGTGTCTCCAATTGCGTTTGAATCCTCCAAACCCCTCCCTTTACATTCTTGCAAGTTGCATGCTTTACTTTCCGCTGCTCATATACTCTTTGCATGCTTGCTTGAATTGTGTTGAGATTGCTTGACTTGTGCTAAGATAGCTAAAATCTGCCAAAGACTAAAATTGGGAAAAGGATAAGTTTTTATTTGGTCAAGTAGTCTAATCATCCCCCTCTAGACATACTTTCGATCCTACAAGTGGTATCAGAGCTTTGGTCTCCATTTGCTTTGATTTCCATAGCTTTTGGTGGTCATAGCCTTGGTTTCACAACCTAGGAGAGTATGGCGTCTAGCGAGGGAAATTATCACCGTAGAGGTCCTTTGATGGTACTAATTTTGCTAGTTTGAAGCATAAGATGAGAATGTATATTCTTGGACATAACCCCGCCGTTTGGGCTATTGTGTGTATTGTCTTGCAAGGTGAATTCTTTGATGGGAGAGAACCGAACCGTGAAGCTAGCGTGGAAGTGTTGAAGATGCTGCAATACAACGCTCAAGCTTGTGATATCCTCTTCAACGGATTGTGCCCCGAAGAATTCAACAAAATCAGCCGTCTTGAGAATGCAAAGGAAATTTGGGACACTTTGATTGATATGCATGAAGGTACCGACTCCGTCAAGGAATCCAAGTTGGATGTGCTCCAAAGTCAACTTGACAAGTTCAAAATGAAGGATGGTGAATGTGTCGCTGAAATGTACTCTAGGCTTGCTCTTATCACAAGTGAGATTGCCGGCTTAGGTAGTGAAGAGATGACCGACAAATTCATCAAGATCCGAAGAGCTTTGGACGGAAAATATGATACCGTGTGCACATTGATCCAAATGATGGCAAATTACAAATATCTCAAGCCAATGAAAGTCATTGGAAGAATTGTTGCTCATGAGATGTCACTCAAGGATAAGGAGGAACTTCACAACAAGTCAAGTAGTGCTTACAAAGCCTCATGTTAAGCCCCCACATCTTCAAGTGAGAAACAAACCTTCCATGAAGAGTTGAGCTTAATGGTGAAGAACTTCAACAAGTTCTACAAGAATAGAAGCAAAGAGAGAAGCTCCAAGTCAAGGTCCTACAATGACAAAAGATCTTCTAGTCGAGAGCGCAATTGCTACAATTGTGGGAGACCCCGATACTATTCCAATGAGTGTACGGCACCCTACAAAAGAAGAGAAGAATCACCCAAGAGAAGAAGTAGAAGAGAAGAATCACCACCAAGAGAGAGGAGGAGTAGAGATGATCGTTATGAACGAAGAACATCCCGGAGAAGCAAGGATTCAGAAAGGAAGGACAAGTCATCAAGGAGCTACACAAAACAAAGACATCAAGCTCATGTTGGTGAATGGGTATCCGGCTCTGACTCTGACAATCACTCCGAGAGAAGCTATCACTCCGACTCTGAATATACTCAAGATGAAGGTGTTGCCGGTCTAGCACTTGTGTCAACCAACTCCTACAACATATTTGATTCACCAAATGAAGGACTTGGAAGATGCTTCATGGCTAAAGGCCCAAAGGTAACACACCCCGAGTATGTTGATTTCAATAGTGATGAAGATGACTCGTTAGGTGATGATGATTTACTTGTTGACAACTCTAGTGATGAATACTATGATGAAACGTCAATTAACCATGCTAATAAAGATAAAACGAATGACAATGATAAGGAGAAGATTGAGCTTCTAACTAAAGAACTAAACACTCTTAAGTTAGCTCATGAAACTATCTTAGAAGATCACCGAGAACTTTTAAGGACTCATGAGAAGTTACGCTTCGAAAATCTCAACCTTGAGCAAGAGCATGAGTTCTTAAAGGCAATCAATGATGATCTCCGTAAGAAAAGTTCTTCTTACATTGCCAAGCGTTTAGTCTTATCTACTTACATGCCTCAAGTCAAGTCTATTAACAAGAACAAGAAGGATTCTTCCTCTAGTAGTAACAATAATCATGCTAAATCCAATATTGTTGCTTCTAGTAGTTCTCTTGATTCCACTAATGATTCTCTTAGCAAAGTTACACTTGAGCAAGAAAATAGCTTATTGAAGGAAATCATAGAGAAAGGTGTTTACAAAAGCCTTGCCGGGAGTAAGTAATTTGAGGAAATTGTACGCGAGCAAGGAAGGCACCGGAAGAACCAAGGTTTTGGTTTTGAACGAAAGTTCAAGGCCAATGGATTTGAGTGGGAAGAAGATCAATACCCCAAGACGAAGTTTGTTCCTCAACAAGAGAAGTATGATCCTACTTCCTTCAAACGGACACAAGCTCAAGATGATCTTCCACCACAAGACCACAAGCAAAAAGGCAAGGATAAGCTTCAAGAGGAGATTGATGCATTTGAAGAAGCTCCAAAGGCCTTGGTCAAGTGGGTTCCCAAGACTACATCAAGCTCTACTTCATCAAGTACAACTACAACTCCAAAGATTCCCATCAAGATGATCTGGATCCCGAAGAAGAAGAACTAGAGAGCTCTTGAGGGTGACTCCACCAACATATTGCACTCATATCATTTTGGCAATAACAAGTGCAATCAACTTCCACATCTTGCACTAGTTCAAGGAGTCACAAACCCTCTTGTTGGTAAGACAAGGGACAAGGTAACCTAATGCTTTTATAGACATCATCTTGTGTGTGCATCACTCTATGTCTATGGATATCCTTGTTTGGTTCCTTGTGGGACTAACCCGTGTAGGTATTGAAAGTGCAACTCACTCCAAAGGATTGCTCCAAATGATCTACATCAACATTGAGCACCCACATCTTCAACACCTACATGAAGTCATCATCGACAAAACCCAAGGTTAGTTCATCCCTCTAAGGGGGATATCACATCTAGGGGGAGCTTTACTCTAAGAATTGAGTCAAAGCAACTCTAATGGTGTGAACAAATCAATGCATTATGTAAAAGTGGTAACCCCACTTTAGCTTAAATGATGAGTATGACCTATGATCAAATGTTCTCATTTGACTCCTAAGTCAATATACTCATATATAGATGACTTAGTCATCGCCAATTGCTTGATAGATGCTAGAATTAGTTGTGCATGCTTTGCCACATATTTCATTTGCCATTTTATTGTGTGAGCATGTTGGTTGCATATTTCCCTCATTCGAGGACATCCACTTGTTGTTTTGATTGATTGATTTCTTTTTCTTTTGCCAAGTGGATGGACAAGAATGCCTAAGAACCTTCTCTAGCTATCTATGCTTTTTTTGTCTCAAACTCTATTCATGCTACATCACAAAATTTGATCAAGTCAGATTCGAACCACTCTGTGTGAGGAGCACTCGGAGTCCCAGATTCGTCATAGACTTAAACTTCCAAAACTTCTTTGTGTGTTTCGGTCTAACTGATTCTTCCATTTCGGTCATACCGAGATCACTAAGTCAATCTAGATTTTCAATTTCGGTGCAACCGATTTGATCTTTTTGGTCACACCGAGTTGCTGTAACTATCAGCAGTTATACTTCTCTGTGCCACCGAGTTCTTCCACTCGGTCACACCGACAGGGTCAGGCTATATATACCCACGGGCAAAAATTTGGAAACTTTCTCCAAACTCCTTCACCCGCGCGTAGCCCGCTCTGCCTCCATGGTCTCCGGATCGTCCTCCTCATCACCAGCCGCAACCTGTCGCTGGTCTCTGCCGCCGTCAACGGAAATCATCCCCGCCGTTGCTGCCGTAGCGAGTTCATCGCCGAACTAGGGTATGGACTCGACCATTGTGCTATCCCCTTCCGATTCCTAGCACATTGTGTTTGCCATGAATCTTGCCATGATTGAAATAATACCGTCTAGTCAAAACACTCCGTAGATTAGAGATGAATTGAAAATTTAGGGTTAGGTTTCACTGATTCGGCTAAGGCCATTGCACAAGTGATTCTCGGTCTGACCGAGAATTGCAAATCGGTGTGACCGAGTTCAAGACTTTGCGAAACCCTAGCAATCTCGGTGCCACCGAACTGTGACTCAGTCTGACCGAGTTCACTAGTTTAGGTTCCAAAAGCTGCGTCGGTATCACCGAGTTTACAAATTGGTTGATACAAAATGCTTTCTGTGGAAAACTAAAACTAAGTTTTTGGCTCATTCTTTTGCAAAAACCTCTGTATTTTGTGATGCTCATCCACTCTATCTCATCTATATCTATTCACAGGGTCTGCAGTCAGTGTTTGCACTATGTATGATCAAAGTGATAGCCAGAACAAGTCAGAGGAGCAGGTTCAAATGAGTGAGGGCACTAGTCCCTCTAGCACCTCTGATGATGGTAGCAGGAGCACCCCAAGCAACTTACCCAAAGCTGCCACCAGGGCCAGAAAGAAGAAAACCTTAGAATCTGAGGATGAAGACTATGTGGCAGTTGAGGATGAGGCCACTTCCAAAAAGAAAGTGCTCAAAAAGGAGTATGGCACAGTTGCTGCCATTAAGTCTGGTATGAAGACCAAAGTACCTGCAAACAGAACTCCCATGTCTAAAGCCAGAGCCTCTACTCAAGTGCCTTTGGAATCTGAACCCAAAGAGGCTGCTGCAGAAGGGAAGAAGAGGAAGGAAAGGGTCAAGAAGACCATGACCAGAGTTGTTGGAAAGCCTTCCATGATGGAAGAGGAAGAAGAAGAAGAGGTTGCTTCACCAGCACCCAAGGCTCAGAAGCTTATGGGTGATGCCATCAAGTCAGGGGATACATCATCAAATCCCAAAGAAGCACCCAAAGCTGCCTCCAAGCCCAAGATTGCACCTAAGAGGAATACCAGAAACATATCTTCTACTGAGAAGAACAAGGCCCCAGTGCCTGAAATTGTTGCCGAAGAGGAAGATGATGAAGAGCATGTCTTGAGAAAGTTGAAGCCAAAAGTTCCAGATCATAATGATGCTCATCATGTGGCTGAGAACATGAAGCTGACAAAGGATGCAGGCCTCATACAGTGGAGGTTGTATGATCCTTATGCAGCCAGGAGAAGGACTGCTGTTGACTACAGGTTCCATACTAAGGAACATCATGATTTCTATGAGCCAGTGTTGCTGGACAAGAAGCCTATAGTGTGTGACATGAGGTGGGTGGACTGGACCTACATGAAGGAGAAAGAGGAACACTATCCTGGTGTGTATGATAGTTTTAGTGCTTGTGGAGTGGCAGACTTTGTTGGGTAGAAGCTCACAAAGTGGAATGATGAGCTCATAATGCAATTCTACTCCACATCACACTTCTATCCAGATAGCAGGATAGTATGGATGTCTGAAGGTACAAGGTACCAATCATCAATTGAAGAATGGGCTAATCTTATCAATGCACCTAAGGAGAAAGAAGATGACTTGGATGTCTATGCCAAGAAGAAGATGGATCACAACACCATGGCACATATGTACAAGGAGATCCTAGATGTTGTAGTTGAAACATATAAGTTTGGGTCAGTACATTACCTACTGTCAGGACTGCCAACCATCAACTAGATCCTCAGGCACACTCTCTTGCCCAAGTCAGGTGATCACAACATGATGAGAGGCCATGCAATAAACTTTCTACACTTATTTGATGTGCCACAGAAGTTCAAGGTCATGAGCCTCATAGTTGAGACTATCAAGAGGATAGCAACTAACCAAAAGAGAAGTTGTGGGTATGCCCCACAGATCCAGGAGCTGATTAACTCCAAGATGGGCACTGGCACGTACTTGTTGGACAAGGATCACATGCCTATCTATCCAGACTTTGAGGACAACCAAGTGAAGATGAACCATCTTCTGTGCATGCTCAAGCAAAGAAGGAGAAGGCAAGGACAAAGAAGTCTTCGTCTAAGGAGCCATCTCTACACCACCACCTGAAGATCAAGCCTGAGAGACGATTTAGTGCTATGCATTTTCTATGAACTTTTGGTAACTTGTTGCAAAGGGGGAGAAAAATGTATAGATCATAGGCTTCGAGAGAGAGTGTTTCTTTTTATTCTCTCTTGCTTTGGTGGTAATACTTTATTTGCTTGTTTGAGATACTTCATGTATGTGTGATACCTGGATGATCATCTGTTTGATCAGATGCTACATTTATGCTTGTTGGATGACATTATCCCGTTTATCTCTATATGATTATTCACTTTGCTTGGTGATGAGTGCATGTATTCAATTATTATCATTTTGAGTGCTCCACCAAGATGTATGTGACATGGAAGAGTAACCCATGAGCCTAACTCTTTGTGCATTTCCAGTCCAAAGAAAATCTTAAACTATGCACAAATTTAGGGGGAGCTCTTGCTTATCACATACTTCTCAAAGCGATAATTTTTTGCACTCTTATTATCATTTGTCGAAGCTTTGATCTATACGTTGTAATCAATTACCAAAAAGGGGAGATTGAAAGTGCAACAATCCCTAGGTGGTTTTGGTAATTCCTAACAACATATAGCCCATTGAGCTAACATCATTCCAAGATTAATATTTCAGGAAAAGCTCAATGAATGGCATGGCATGGATGAGAAAAGTGGACCCCTCAAAATTCTAAGGATAAAAGGATTGGCTAAAGCTCAAAAGCTCAAGACTCTACATTTTATATTTTAGTGATCCAAGATTACATTGAGTCTATAGGAAAAGCCAATACTATCAAGGAGGGATGAGGTGTTGCTTAATGGCTTACTTCCTCAAAATGCTTAATGATATGCTCCAAAGCTCTCAACTAGTTTCTCACATCCACATATGACCTAAACCAAAAGTCAAACTCGGCCGTACCGATTCTTTCTATCCGGCGCCACCGAGTTCAGATGTCATAGCCACTGCCACAAACCCTAGGCAAATTCGTCTCACTGATAGGGATCTTGGTCTCACCGAGATGGGATTGTAATCTCTCTGTTTCCCTTCATAACGTTTTGGTACCACCGAGATGAGCGATCGGTCCCACCGAGATTGCAATGTAAACTCCTTGTTTCCTTTTTGTAACATTTCGGTCCCACTGAAATGAGCGAACCGATCCCACCGAGTTTACCTGACCAACTCTCTGGTTTGCTTATTACCAAAATCGGTCCCACCGAGTTTGTGTAATCGGTCTCACCGAGATTACGTTAAGCCCTAAACCCTAACCATATCGGTCCTACCGAGTTGCATGTCGGTCCCACCGAAAATCCTAACAGTCACTAGATTTGTTGAATCGGTCCAACCGAGTTTATCAAGTTGGTCCTACCGAGTTTGGCAAGTTGTGTGTAACGGTTAGATTTTGTGTGAAGGCTATATATACCCCTCCACCCACTCTTCATTTGTGGACAGAGCCATCAGAACGAACCTACACTTCCAACTTGCTATTTCTGAGAGAGTACCACCTACTCATGTGTTGAGGCCAAGATATTCCATTCCTACCATATGAATCTTGATCTCTAGCCTTCCCCAAGTTGCTTTCCACTCAAATCTTCTTTCCCCCAAATCCAAATCCTGTGAGAGAGAGTTGAGTGTTGGGGAGACTATCATTTGAAGCACAAGAGCAAGGAGTTCATCATCAACACACCATTTGTTACTTCTTGGAGAGTGGTGTCTCCTAGATTGGCTAGCTGTCACTTGGGAGCCTCCGACAAGATTGTGGAGTTGAACCAAGGAGTTTGTAAGGGCAAGGAGATCGCCTACTTTGTGAAGATCTACCGCTAGTGAGGCAAGTCCTTCATGGGCGACGGCCATGGTGGGATAGACAAGGTTGCTTCTTCGCGGACCCTTCGTGGGTGGAGCCCTTCGTGGACTCGCGCAACCGTTACCCTTCGTGGGTTGAAGTCTCCATCAACGTGGATGTACGATAGCACTGCCTATCGGAACCACGACAAAAACATCTATGTCTCCAATTGCATTTGAATCCTCCAATACCCTCCCTTTACATTCTTGCAAGTTGCATGCTTTACTTTCCGCTGCTCATACTCTTTGCATGCTTGCTTGAATTGTGTTGGTATTGCTTGATTTGTGCTAAGATAGCTAAAATCTGCCAAAGACTAAAATTGGGGAAATGATAAGTTTTTATTTGGTCAAGTAGTCTAATCACCCCCCCCCCCTCTAGACATACTTTCGATCCTACATCAAGAAGTAGCAGGAAGAATTTCTGGCGCCGTTGCTGGGGAGGTTCTACATCAAGCCTACCAAGTACCCATCATAAATTCTCATCTCTTGCATTACACTATTTGCCATTTGCCTCTTGTTTTCCTCTCCCCCACTTCTAGAATGATTTTCAGAAAAAACACAAAAATATTTGCCTTTTTATTCGCCCTTCTTCTGCTCGTCTTTTTGTTTGCTTTTTGTTTCCTTTTGTGTTTGATTGCTTGCTTTGTCATGATGACTCAAGGGAATACCAAGTTGTATGATTTTTCCAACACTAATAATAATGGTTTTATTAGTACTCCGATTGCTCCCGCCACTAGTGTGGAATCTTATGAAATTAATGTTGCATTGCTGAATCTTGTTATGAAAGAATAATTTCCCAGCCTTCCTAGTGAAGATGCCACATCCCATCTAAATACTTCGGCTGAATTGTGTGATATGCAAAATAAGAAAGATGTGGATAGTGATATTGTTAAATTGAAGTTATTTCCATTCTCACTACGAGATCGTGCTAAAACGTGGTTTTCATCTTTGCCTAAAAATAGTATTGATTCATGGAATAAGTGTGAAGATGCTTTTATTTCCAAGTATTTTCCTCCCGCTAAGATCATGTCCCTTAGGAACTATATATTGAGTTTTAAGGAACTTGATCATGAGCATGTTGCACAACCTTGGGAGGGGATGAAATTGATGATAAGAAATTGCCCTGCGCATGGTTTGAGTTAATGGATGATGATACAAAAAATTATGCGGGATTGAAATTTGCATCTAGAAATCTTTTGGATTCCGCCGTGGGTGGTACTTTTATGGAAATCACATTAGGAGAAGCTACTAAACTCCTAGATAATATTATGGCAAACTACTCTCAATGGCATACCCGAAATATCTTCCACTAGTAAAAAAAGTGCACGCAATTGAAGAAATAAATACTTTTCGTGGAAAGATGGATGAATTAATGAAATTGTTTGCTAGTAAAAGTGCTTATATTGATCCTACGATATGCCTTTATGATGTAGGGTAGAAACCTAGATGCCCCATCTTTCATGATTGGAGCGGATCCCTACGAGGAATGCGAAGAACACGGGGAAGAACGAGGGAAATCACAAGGGGAAACACTCAAGAACAAGTCCAATCATACATCCACTAGACAATCAAACACACAAGATCCACAAGTTACGTGAACAACAAAGGGAAAGATACAAGGTAAGGTTCATCTTCAAGAGGAGGTCTTGATGGTATCCTAGACGGATCTTCCCGCGAGGGGGTCTTGATGATATCCCGCAGAAGCTTCTCACATGGAGGTCTTGAACTCCATGGGAGTGGTAGTATCTCTCTCTCTCTCTCAAGAGGAGGAGGTAGGAGCAAACCTCACATACAAATGAGCTATCCCTTTGCTTCCCCTAGAAAGGAGGTGGAGGTGGTCTATTTATAGTCTAAGCCACGAAGGGGTAAGTGGGAGAGGGATAAAAGGCCAAAGGCCCGCGGCTGCGCACAGGCAGGGCGGTACTACCGCTTACGAAGCTGAGCGGTAGGGCGGTAGTACCGGACCTGGAGCTCAAGTGCGGGTTCCTGGAGGTGCTTGGTGGTTCTACCGGTGCTAGGACCGGTAGTAACGGACTAGTCGTAGCTGATGGAAAAACCGGGGCTGTACCGGTCTTGTGCCGCCCGATTATAGAAGGTTGACTGGTAGTTGGGCGGTTGTACCGGTCGACTGGTAGTTGGGCGGTTGTACCGGTACTTTTGCGTGGGGAGATTCCTCTTCTTCCTTCTCTTCCATGCTTCTCTCGTGGATGGTGTAGTTGTACACTTGCGCTCGCACTCCTCCTCGTCCATGGTGTTCCGACAATATCTATGTATGCACACGAGAGGAGTGTCAAGTAGTATGCCATCCTCGAAGGGGTCTAGTGAACACGTGTAAAGGAGATGATTCATCTTTGTGTGTGTGAAGTAGATATCGCATGTGTCACTTGCCAAATGGACTCTTGACATGGTGATGTCCGTAGGATGCTCCGCATCATCCCCTCCCCCTTGGAAAAGATCTGGCCTCGCATCGAAATCCAAATCACCATGGGAAAGAGATGATGCCGCCGTGTAGAAGTTGACGATCACCAAGCATTCATCATCTTGTAGCTCGAAATGGACACTCTCCCAAGTCGCACCGTCTTGTGGTTCCTTCAAAAGGAGCAAAGAGAACAAGCACTTGGAAAAACAAATGTGGTTGGCGTTAGAGCAACACCAAGAATTCGGGAGGTGATTCATGCAACAAGTGTTGTCATCAAACATTGCATATGGTTTGACAAAGAAGTGTGTCATTGCATTTAAGCATATAAATTGAGCACAATCAAGGACATCTTGGAAACAAGCATGTAAATGTGAGGTAGCGATGCAAATATGTGGGACAAGTAAACAAGCATGTACCTCAATGTTATAGCAAGTATTCACAAATTGCTCAATGGAAGGTCTATGGTAGGCATAAGAATCATTCACAACACCGAATAAAATGAAGTGTCTAAACACATGGGTCAAATGCAACACAATCCAAGCATAATGTGCATAGGTTGTAGTGAATATAGGGTGGCACTCAACACAATAGAAGGAGAAATTGTTCATCATGTGTGAGGCAATCAAGTCAAGTATGTGACAAGCAATGGGACATGGCATATGTGAAGAAATGATATTGGTGCAACCAACCATATGATAGTAGCAAGTAGTCCAAGAATTGGATGCAACACACAAGGTATATATGCCATGAGGCATGGAAATGTGGCAATCATGGGTGAAAGCTATATCGCGAACATGTGTGCAAATGGTGCAAGCAACACATGAAGTATGATCCACAATATCCAAGCTCAAGAAGGATGTCACCTTGAAAGTGTGTCCTTGTGCATTTTTCACAATGTCGAAGTGGTAGGAAATGTGGTGTAGAAGCGAGTTGCGGTAGGATGTATGAGGCTCGCTCTCAAGAGCTCGAATGGTCAATTCACGTGAAGTGGAAGTCGACACGAAGTCCAAGTATCCTACACATGCATAAAAAAAGCAAAGAACATATGCGCATGGTAGATAAACACATCATCCATCATGATGGTTCTATTCTCCTGCACATAACCATTAGAAGCACAAGTGCATGAATAATATGATGCAACAATGGCTATATTCATGGCACTAGGTATATGGTGCAAAGAAGGAAGACAAGCATGCTTCACAAAAAATATGTTAAAATCTCCATTCATATGTGAGAATGCTATGGGGGCAATCTCATTAGCAAGGCAAAATGCATCTTTGCACTCAACACATGGCAAATCATCTAGCATGAGAGAGGCAACACATGGAGGTATATTACAAGAAGCAATATGAATCATGTGCAAAGCATCTAGATGGTTGTCATCAAGCGCATGAAATGAGCAAGTATGAATCATGGGTGATGCAACACGAGCAAGCATAGAGATCAAGTCATGCAAACTAGTGGAGCGAAGATGCAACACACTTGAGTAAATCATGGCAATCATGTCATGTGAGCAAATAGTAGATATAGACAATGCACATGACATATCGCAAGCACGAACACAAAGCAAGATGAAAGTATCAACATAGGAATGGTGCACAAAGAAAACATGGCAATAACAAGTGATATCTCCACCAAGCTTGCAAATACACATACAAGTACTAGAGTTAATCATCATGTGTAATGCAAAGCATGGGTCAAAAATGCATGGCAAAGGCATAGTAATGAGCATATCATGCAAAGTGAACATATGAAATGGACAATAACCCATAGCCAACTGAGGGGCATGTAGAAGAAATACGCGAAGGGAGCGGTGGGAAAGACAATCCATGGGATCTGAAGTCATCGTTGCTCTCTAGAGCTCGTTTTGTAAACTCATGGGATTGTGAGGTTGACAAGTATTCATGGGTACCTACACAAAAGAGACACAAGCCAAAGAAATTGTGTGCGTGGTAAATGTACACATCATCCGTCATGATGTGTATGTGCACATGTGAGTTAGCACAAGATAAGCATCGCTCAAAGAAATTTGATGCATGGTATAAGAACATGTCATCCATCATGAAAGAATAGTTATTATGTATGACACATGGGGACACAAATTGAGAATGCAAGTATATGGCACATCAATAGCATGTTTATTCATGGAGAGCATATGATGGACGCAAGTATTGGGATCATGCAATGAATGGGATGGATCAAAATCTCCTAAAATGCACGAGGAAACTATGGGGGTCTCCTCATGAGCAATGGTGGAAATATCATATGGAGAAAATGGACAACATCCGAAACAATGCATATCTGAAGCTAGTTGGTCATGGCATGGCCTATGAGATAAATGATGCAAAGTAAGCATGTTAATATCATCACAAGAAAAACAAATGCCAATAACCATGGGCTTGTCATCTATGCCATGTGTGCAAATTGGGTTTATTTTAATGTCATATGCATAGTCACTACGAAGAGAATGCAAATATGACATATGTTGGATCTCATGCATAGCATATTACAAGTCAAGCGGATTATCAAACATGATGTGACCTAAATAATTGTCACAAGGAATCCTATGTAACATGACATCACAACTAATAGACTCCACATGGCAATCATCATACTCATCATAAATGTGCATATCATCGCATGGGGAAATCATACTAGCATGAAGCATGGTACTAGGTGGATCAACATCATGCAAGAAATCAATGTCAGGAATGTCCACTAGTGGGACTAGAGCATCACCTTCACCTATGTTACCGTTTTCATTCCACTCAAGTGGTGTAGGTGAGGTGGGAAAGACCAAATGTTGGTCATCTTCATCCTGATGGAACCATGTGGGGAGTGCATCATATTCCACCATGGCCATCGTCTTATCCAAAGGGAGAACGAAGTCATTGTGAATCGGCGCGTCATCATATATGGGACCTCGCACCAAATGAGAAGACACAATAGAGGTAGAGGTCAAGTTGTTAGAAATGCAAATGGCCTCACGAGACCTATAAAGTATCACACTCTCTCTATGTGGTGGTTCACTCACTCCCTCAAAATGGGTGCACTCGAAGTCACATATGGTGGAGTCACACATCTCACTCAACTGGTGGGGGTTGTGGCTCTCCTCACATGGAAAGTGGGGCAACTCGTCATATATGGGTCTAGTGGTGAAGTCACTCTCCTCAATATGGTGGCAAAAGTCACTCAAGTCATCATACGTCGCCGTGGTCGAAGGGAAAGTCCATGCTCAACCATCTCATTGCCGTCCCCATGGATGAAGGCCGAAGATGGCACATCATCACTCTCCTCCATGACCAAAGGGAAAATCCCATGCTTGATCATCTCGTAATCATCGCCGTGGATGAAGGCCGAAGATGGCACATCATCACTCTCGCCTCCTAAGATGGAAGCATCATCCTTGATCTCCACCTTGTCGCTCGCCTCCAAAGCTTGGTCCTTGAGGGTCGGCGTAGTTGTACTTGTCGCCGCACCATCTTGAAAAAGAGTTGTGGTAGACTTGGCATCATCAATGCTAGAAAGAGGGATGGCAGTGAAGTCGAGCTTGGGAGCATCATCTTGGAGCTCGTCGGGCTTGGACATGTTGGTGGTACTATCCTCATGCTCGTTCTCATGGATCTTGGTCGTCGTGAAGTGTACTTGGGGTGGAGAAGCCTTGGCCTTCATGAGTTCTTGGTCCGCCTTGAGAGAACCAAAGTAGTTGTCGTTGAGGGACTTGTAGTTCTCGAGGAAGATAGTCTTGGAGATGTTGTTGTGCAATCCCATCATGAACTGGAACTTCATCGAAATGAGTTCATCCATGCCGTCTCGTCGCAAGGCAATCTTCATCTCTTTGAAGTACGCGTCGATGGACTTGGATACTTGGGTGGTGTTCTCCAATTGGCGTAGAAGTTGTTTCGTGTAGGTTGGAGGCACGAACTCTCGCCGCATAGCTCTCTTTGTCTTGGGCCAACTCATGCCGTAGCTCTCCGAAGGTGTGTGAAGCCACCATGTGGACGTGTAGTCGTGGAAATTTCTTGTGGCGCACTTCACTTGATCTTCGTGACGAACTTGATGTAGCTTGATGTAGTCGTCCATCAAGCGCTCCCACTAGAGATACTCCTCGGGTTCTTGAGTCCCATAGAAAGGAATATTGTGGTTAGTGTCGAGGTCGTAGTAGCTCATGGAAGTCACGGACTTGAGCTTGGGGAGCTTGTCTTGAGCGTAGTCTTGGGGTACTTGTTGGCGAAGGTGCCATATGTCCGTAGGCAAAGATGCCTTGAAGTTGCTTGGCGAAGATGCCAAGGGAGATGGTGAAGTAGTTGAGCGGTTGTTGGTGTTGAGCTGTTGACCTTGACGTTCTTGTTGGTGATGGTGTCGATGCTGATGTGAACTTGGCGGAGATGGTAGCTCAGAAGCATGTGCTCTTGAGCGTCTTCTCGAAGACGAGGAAGACCGCTTGTATGCCTTGATGAGGGCTTTGATCTCTTCCATTTGATCATCCATCTTGGCGTTGACGTTGTTTTTTGTGGCATCGAACTTGTCATTGTTGTTGTAGACCAAAGGTGAAATGCCTTGCCTATCCATCACAAGACTCGAGCAAAGGCGAGTAGGAAATGAGATAAACAATACCAAGTTACCTTTTCCCAAAGTTGAGGATGTATCCTGTTTCACTCAATGTGAAATGAAAGAATAGTGGAATTGGTACCGAACTTGTTCACTCACACCTATGAAGTAAAGCTTATGGTGGAGCTCAGTGAGGATAGTGGCACAAAAATTTGATGCAAAATGTGAGCAAGAGTCAATAATGTTGAAAGATATCCACAAATTTGCAAGAAAAACAAGTAGACCAATAACAATGAATGTCACACGGAAACACACACAGATAGATAAATGGGGTCGTGCAACCAAGGAATAAGCACAAAATGTGGAGTCCACGGAAAACGCTCGTGTTGCGCAATTCAAGAGAGACTCTAGCACGATTGCTCCATAGGCGGATACGACACTTGTGCACAACCTATAAGATGAAAAAGTATCAACTTTCTATCCCAAGTATGCTATGTATGTATGGTTCCCGGTGTTTCTCACGAGATGATCCAAGATGATCGGATATGACAATCTTATATGCAATGTGGTATGATGCTATGACACTTTCTTACAAGCTGCTTTGCTCTCTTTGCTTAAAAGCTTATTTTTTTTGTATGGCCACTTTTGCACAATGCACAAACTAAGATAGCAATTGTATATATGCGGGAACAAACTTGTGGAACAAGAGATGATATGATGATACCAATATGATATGGTATGTATATATGTAATGGAAGGTATAGACCAATAATCACTAGTGTGCACAAGTAACGTTGCCGGCAATACTCAAAGGCTAGTCTCGATAGGCAAGGAACGCAAAATGGGATAGGGGCTACCAATGCAAAGGCAAGGGGAATATATAATGCTGTCGTTGATGTTACTGTCCGTGTCCATGGTGAGAGGCGGTGCTGTTGAAGTCGACCAATTCCTAGTTAGCCGAAACACCCTAGGAAACGGAAAAACTGCAAACTCAAAATCTCAAGGAAAAAAGTCAAATGGTGGTAGCGGAAAGCGGTGGTGGTGTTGCACTAGGCAATTTGGAAGTGAAATGATGGGCTATACACGTGTCGGAGTTGAAGTTGCCGTCCCTAAGTAGCCGAAACACCTTAGGAGACACAAGCCACAACTCAAACAAGCTCAAACAAAATTCGGTTAAGTTGGGGTGGCGGAAGTGTATGATGGGCAAGGTTATGTGGAAATAGTGATGGTTGAAGAAGAAGCAATCGTCCCTAAGTAGCCGAAACACCTTATGAGACTCAAATCACTACTCAAGCAACCACTAATGCTATGGGGATCAAAATGGGTTAGGTTGCGGAAGGCTATGGTGGTTATGCGGATGATATGGTGGAGGGCCTAGGCAAACTTGCCAAATTTCGGAACATTTGATGGAGTCAAATGTCTTGAAACCTATCTAGATGGATGGGGGATGTCAATAGCTTCTCAACTAGCTAAAGAACGCGAAAATCGGAGTCCGGATGTGAAAGTTATGGTCAAAACAGTGCAACTCAGAAGGCTGAATCGGGGTGGGGCGGTAGTACCGCTTGTGGTGCTCAGTGGTAGTACCGCTTGGAAGGGCGGTAGTGCCTCTTATGTCGGGAAAATTTGCAGATCAGGATCAGGGCGAATTTGGGGTGGAAATGGATGATTTCAGGGGCAAACTTGGATGGATTTTGTGGATGAAAAGAGGTGAAACTTGGGGAGATGCTAGGTCCACTCGAAACCAAGCAAATCCATGGATCAAAATCAACAAAACATGATCAAACCAACAAATCACACAAAAAAATTGGGGCTATTTTTGGTGGAGCTTTTCGAAATTGGGGAAGAACAGAACAAAATTAGGCTAGAAAAAGAGGGGTAGGGGCTCCAAATACGTGATCAACGTGGCTCACGATACCAAGATGATGTAGGGTAGAACCCTAGATGCCCGATCTTTCACGATTGGAGTGGATCCCTATGAGGAACGCGAAGAACACGGGGAAGAACGAGGGAAATCACAAGGGGAAACACTCAAGAACAAGTCCAATCACACATCCACTAGACAATCAAACACACAAGATCCACAAGGTACATGAACAACAGAGGGAAAGCTACAAGGTAAGGTTCATCTCCAAGAGGAGGTCTTGATGGTATCCTATACGGATCTTCCTGCGAGGGGGTCTTGATGATATCTCGCGGGATATTCTCACATGGAGGTCTTGAACTCCATAGTGGTAGTCTCTCTCTCTCTCAAGAGGAGGAGGAAGGAGCAAAGCTCACATACAATTGAGCTATCCCTTTGCTTCCCCTAGAAAGGAGGTCGAGGTGGTCTATTTATAATCTAAGTCGCGAAGGGGTAAGTGGGAGAGGGATACAAGGCCAAAGACTTGCGGTTACGCACAGGCAGGGCGGTACTACCGGACCCTCGGGCGGTAGTACCACTTACGAAGCTGAGCGGTAGTACCGCTTGTTGGGGCGGTACATAGTACCAGACTAGGAGCTCAGGTGCAGGTTCCTGGAGGTGCTTGACGGTTGTACCAGTGGTAGGACCGGTAGTAGTAGACTAGTAGCAGTTGACGGAAAAACTGGGGTTGTACCGGTCTTGTGACGCCTGATTACAGAAGGTTGACCGGTAGTTGGGCGGTAGCTGGGCGGTTGTACCGGTCGACCGGTAGTTGGGCAGTTGTACCAGTACTTCTGCGCGGGGAGATTCCTCTTCTTCCTTCTCTTCCAAGCTTCTCCCATGGATGGTGTAGTTGTACACTTGCGCTCGCACTCCTCCTCGTCCATGGTGTTCCGACAATACCTATGTATGCACCCGAGAGGAGTTTCACGTAGTATGCCATCCTCGAAGGGGTCAAGTGAACATGTGTAATGGAGATGATTCACCTTTGTGTGTGTGAAGTAGATGTCACACGGGTCACTTGCCAAATGGACTCTTGACATGGTGATGTCCGTAGGATGCTCCGCATTACTTTGTCTTCTTTGATTGGAAATAATAATGAATGTATGGATGTGAATTTTGTTGGTAGGAACAATTTGGTAATAACACATATAGAGGGAATTTCAACCCTAGGTCGTTTCTAGTAATTCCTATAATAATTATGGTAGTTTCTACAACAATTCTTATGAAAATTAAAATAAGATGCCCTTTGATCTTGAGAACAATATTAAAGAATATATTAGTTCCCAAAAAGTTTCAATGCTATGGTTGAAGAAAAATTGCTCAAGATTGATGATTTGGCTAGGAACGTTGATAGAACTTTGCTTGAGATTGATTCTTTGAAAATTAGATCTTGTCCACCCAAGCATGATATTAATGAGTTCCTAAAAGTTAGGAGAATTTCTATTGATGAATGTAAAGAAAGAACCGCTAGGATGCGTGCTAAGCGAGATTGGCTTGTAAAAGCGTGTTCTTTAATTTCTCGTGAAAATAATGATGAAGATCTTAAAGTGATTCATGTGACTCCTATTGAATCTTTATTTATAATATAAATCTTGATAAAGATGGGACTGTAGATGAGTCAACTTTAGTTAAAAGGTGTCCCAATGATTCGGAGTTTATAGATCTTGATGCAAAACTTGATAAAAGTGGGATTGAAGAGGTCAAAATTTTAAGTAGCAATGAACCCACTCTTTTGGATTTCAAGGATTTCAATTATTATAATTGTTATTTGATAGATTGTATTTCCTTGTTGCAACCCATGTTAAATTCTCCTCATGCATATAATCAAAATAAAGCTTTTACTAACCATATCGTTGATGCTATGATGAAATCTTTTGAAGAAAAACTTGAGTTGGAAGTTTCTATCCCTAGAAAGCTTTATGATGAGTGAGAACCTACTATTAAGATTGAAATTAAAGATTATGAGTGACATGCTTTGTGTGATTTGGGTGCTAGCGTTTCCACGATTCCAAAAACTTCATGTGATGTGTTAGGTTTCCGGGAATTTGTTGATTATTCTTTTAGTTTGCATCTAGCGGATTCCACAATAAAGAAACCTATGGGAAGAATTAATGATGTTCTTATTGTTGCAAATAGTAATTATCACTAGTAGCGAAAACCCTAGTAGTAGCGCTTGTTTTTAAGTTAGGCGTTACAGCTAACTAGTAGCAGTAGCGTTGGAAAGGACGCACTACTACTATACCTAGTTAGCAGTAGCGCTTTTCGTAAGCGCTACTGCTATACCTAGTTAGTGGTAGCGCTTTCCTATAGTAAGCTCTACTGATAGTACTAAGTAGTAGTAGCGCTTCTTCCGAAAAGCGCCGCTGCTAACTTTTCCTGTATTTTTAAAAATATAGCTTATTTTCGTTGTGGTTTTATATACAATACTTTCATCATATGATTTTATGACCATCATTAGTTATTATATATTACAGTGGGTGAAATGAACGTGGAGTAGATTCAAATGGAGGCAACATGTGGTGCATGTCGAAAGTACTACTAATCCACACTACATATAGTTTGGATTAGTAGTACTTTCGATGTGCACCACATGTTGCCTTCACTTGAATCTAATCCATGTTCATTTCACCTACTGATATATATATATATATATATATATATATAATAACTCATCATGCTCATATAACAACTTAGCATCATGCATCATCGATCATAATAATAAATAACTCATCATTGGTATCATAATAACAAGTCATACTCATCATCATCGATCATACAACTTCTACTCAATACCACATCATCGTCATAGTCATCTAACGAATCCTAGTTAGTTGTTCTTAGCACATGATCATGAGTATTAGCTAGGACCTACTACCTTCTCCTAGGTAAAATAGCATAAAACAAGATAGCCCCTGCCTCTCCATTATGGAGAATGGAGATTATCCTGTCTCCAATTCTTGCCTTTCGCACAATCTTACTTCCAAGAACCTCCTTACGATTGTCCATACATTTTTTCCATTCATTGATTACCATGTGTTCATCGGTTTTAGAAATCCGACATGGATAGGTGACTCGTAGGATGACCTGGCTGTATGTTCAAATCATCAAGGTGGCCATTCTGATACATCAAATGAGGCACACAATCCATCGGGATTTTCTATTGAAAAACATAGTAATAACTTCATAGTTAGCAATGTAGTTCAGTTTTAGAAGTATACAAAAGATGCACGGATGTCGTAATAGTAAAAAAATCTTACCAGGGTATCTCCATGGAAGTTACTGTGGTTCAACACGTGCACTAGTGGCACGTATTGACCAGAGGAGTATGATAATAGGTATTGTAATTATCAAGGTCAGTAGAAAATGCGATCAGATGATTTTTCTCCTGATAAGTTAACTCAGATCCATCGGTGTAGTAGGTTCTGTCTACCATCTTCCGCACATTCTTTGAAGAATGAAAATAAGCTATCAATGGAAATAAGTTGTCAACTATTTCGAAATAAACAATATAAATTACTTAGTTTTAACTATGTTTGAGGAACTCACATAGCGGCAGAATTCGAAGCGTATCAACAAGGACCCAAATGTCCAAATTGTCTACCTTTATGTCAGGATCACCAAGATCCATGGTGACAAACATACCCTCTTGAAAATCATACATCTTGCAAAGTGCTTCCCAATCCGGGCAACCAAAATTGGATATGCTCTCAGAATTGTATAGATTTACCCCAAAATCCATACCATGATGGGTCCTTAGGTTAATTTTCTTTGTTTTATTCCTCTCATGGTCTTCAAAACCCATCCTCTCCAAGACATAGCGTCTTGCATGGCATGGGATAAGCTAGTCGAATTGTAAAAGACGACAATTACATGTTGAAGTAGTAGAAGTCGAGTTTAATTACGAAAAAAACAATCTGCATCATAGCGTACCGTTTCACAATCGAAGGCCTCCTCGAGCTTAATGCTGAAGCACCGACCTTCTACCAAGTGAGGCCTGTCGCAAAAACCCCGATTGTCACTGCACTAGGAGCACTCCTTGGGACCTTCGTCCGACGACATTTCCTATGTTCATAATTCAAAGACTAAACTTGTACAATTAAATATATGTACTACAAAAACTAAATTAGATCATTATTATTCATCACGGGTTGACTATCGGTCTGTCGAGTCTTTTCTTGAAAATCTCAGCTCACGTGGTGCATATATTTGACCGTCGGTGATGGTAGCTCCTACTTTCGTTCCCGAGTGCATTACACCAAATTGTCTAGCACACGGGAACGAAGGAGAAGCTACCCCCACGACAACAGTCGGGATTCTTAGTCCTCTCATATATGGTGGAGACTCTCCCTCACTGATTCCTCTCTGACATTTGTGACTGTCGGTGATGGTCGTTACTCCTCCTCCTCGTAGCGCATAACAAAGGTCTAGCACAAGGAGAAGAAGGAGAAACGACCCCCACGACAACAGTCGGGATTCTTCGTCCTCTCATATATGGTGGAGCCTTGACAGACTTAAAGTCAACCCGAATATCGTTTAATTAGTTTTCGAGAAAATCCAGGCCACTCAATATTTCCTACATATTCTAGCACAAGTCATGCCAGTATTCACAGAAAAATCTGGCATGACCTTTGCTAAAAAAAGGACATATCGAGCGCCTGAAATTTGCCAGAACCGAAATTAATCAACACTCCGGAAAAACATAGGCCACTCGAAGGTGTAACCTACAAACATGACCGTCCACTTGGGCAAGCACATATCCTATTTGAACAACACAAGATATACATATTTATATCTGCATCATATGAGCATTCAAACTTGATGGAGTAGTTTTCCAATTTGAGCATTCAATAATCAAAACCAAATCGTAAAATAAATTAATATTCAAATTAGCATTCATGCAATAAGCAAAATTAAATCATCTCTTTCGTCCGTACATCGTCAAATATTATCACTAGTACATCTCGAATAGTATCATACATATAACATCAATAATACAACTAAAACCCTAGCGAACAACGGGTATCAGCGCTGGCAGTGGACACCCAAAGAGAAGGAACCATCACAGGATCATAGCTCTAGTGAGATCACTGAAGAACTTGCCAGGTATTGGAGAACCTACCCTCCAATGCAACCATGTAGCGACGGACGTGCTCGTCCTCCTCGCTGACACTGTGACGTACCACCTCCGCGGGGTCCTCAAGCCTCCGCACCATCATTGGCCCATGCGACCGCCACCAAAGAAGGTTTGGGTCAATGGCGGGCTGCCTCCTCACCAAGCTGCGCCCCACGGAAGGTAGCACCTCCCAGTAGAGCCCGACGGAGCCGAGTCCCAGACATGACCCCTCTGATCAAGTAGGCCTCCTCCGTCAAGTTGACGATGAGGGTGCTGGACAGGCATCGTCGACGTCGATGCGGGAATAATTTATTTAACTAAAAAATAACAACAAATGTGACACCTAAAACACCTAAATTCTATTAACTACACCTAATTAAAAACCTACATTTTGAACATGATTCGATGATAACTAGGGTTAATACTACATTATTCTAAGATTAAACACCTAAAACACCTAAATTAAATTAATAACATGGGGTGGCTGGTCTCACCTCGATCGAGGTCGGAGGGGGTCGGTGACGGGGACGACGGAGGGGATGATGCAGGGGCTCCTTGATTTCTGCAAAAACAAAATATAAACAAAAACATTATTATCGTCATCTTAGGACTTAGTGAAACTCCATAAGCTACATTTAATTATTCTATTCAAATTTACTTATAATTTCCTATTCTATTCAAATTTACTTATTCAAATTTTCTAAAAATTTCCTATTCTATTCAAAAGACCTACATTTACTTATTTTTTAAAATTTCATATTTTATTCTATTCAAATTTACTAAAAACAAAGACCTACATTTAACAAAAATAAAACCTATTTACAGAAAGGGGGAGGAGGAGTGTGGGAGGAGGCCAGGAGGAGGGGAAGGAGGAGGAGGAGAGAGCATGAGGGGGATGAGGAGATAGGAGGGAGTAGGAGGGAGGAGGAGAGAGCAGGAGAGGGAGGAGGGAGGAGGAGGGGTCGCCGGAGAGGGGGGAGGAGGAGGGGGCCGCCAGCGGAGAGGGAGGAGGAAGACGGGGTAGCCGGCGCCGGAGAGGGAGGAGGAGGAGGGAGGGATCGACCATGGGGTGGTGGAGGGGTACGGCGATGGCGGCGGCGAGGGCGACGGAGGTGATAGAGAGGCGATGGACGAGTGTGTGAGGGGGAGAGTGAGTGGACGCACGCGGGACGGTTAATTTGGATAAGGGCCCTTGGTGGTAGCGCTTGTCTCTAAAAGGAGCTACTGCTAACATCTATAGAAGTAGCGCTTTCTGAAGAAAAGCGCTACTGCTATAGATTTTAGCAGTAGCGCTTTCTGAAGAAAGGCGCTACTGATAAGGCTAAGAATGTAAAAAAATCAAAAAAACATTGGTCATCAATGATCTTTTTGTGTAGAATCTGAATTGTCAATAGGAATCTTCGCCGGTTTAAAAACCGGCAAAGATTCCTATTGCGGCCACAGATCCTACACATAGAATTCAGTGAAGACAGAGTGGTTGTGATGGTTTGAGAAGCACCATATTTAAGGTGGTCAAAATTCTTTTCGCGGAGCGAGGTGGGACTAAACTTTGGTGTAGGAGGTGGTCTGAATTTATCTATAGCGCTTGTCGGGGGAAAAGCGCTATTGCTAAGATGCATAGTACTAGCGCTTGAAAAACATGAGCGGTTCCACTATCCCTAGCATACCTGGAACGGTCTGTCAATTGTAGCAGTAGCGCATTTTATAGGTTCAGCATTGCTGCTATGATCATAGTAGCAGCGCCCGTGCTGCCCAAGCGCTACTACTATGTAGCAGCAGCGCTTTCCTTGAACAAGAACTACTGGTGAGCTCTTGTGTATAAGCATTTCCCTAGTAGTGTATGTGCCCATAGATTTCATTGTTCTTGATATAGATTGCAATCCTACAAGCCCTAGTATTCTTGGTAGACCTTTCCTTAGAACGATTGGTGCAATTATTGATATCAAAGAAGGAAAATTTTGATTTCAATTTCCATTAAGGAAGGGCATGGAACACTTTCCAAGAAATAAAATTAAGTTGCCTTATGAATCTATTATGAGAGCTACTTACGGATTCCATACCAAAGATGACAATCCCTAAATCTATGTTTTATGCCTAGCTAAGGGCGTTAAACAATAGCTCTTATTGGGAGGCAACCCAATTTTCTTTTTGTTATTGCTTTTTGTTTCTGTTTTTTTTAATAAATTTATCATCTAGCCTCTAGTTATATGTATTTTTGTGTTTAAATTAGTGTTTGCACCAAGTAAGACCTTTGGGATGGCTTACGGTGATACTTGATTTGATCTTGGTGAAAAACAGAAACTTTTGCGCCTAGTAAAATAATTTTCATAATTAACAGAAGCGTGCTTTTGATCTGAATTTTTTAACCAAGATTTATATACATTTCCTAGGATGTCCTAATGTTTCATAATTTTTGGAGTTACAGAGGTATTCGAAGTTTACAGATTGCTACAGACTATTCTGTTTTTGACAGATTCTGTTTTCTATGTTTTGTTTGCTTATTTTAACGAATCTATAGTAGTATCGGGGGGTATGAACCATGGAGAAGTTGGAATACAGTAGATATAACACCAATATACATAAAGAATGAGTTCACAACAGTACCAAAAGTGGTGATTTATTTTCTTATACTAACGGATCTCATGAGTTTTCTGTTGAGTTTTGTGTTGTGAAGTTTTTAAGTTTTGGGTAAAGATTTGATGGACAATTGAGTAAGTAGTGGCAAGAGCCTATGCTTGGGGATTCCCAAGGCACCCCAAGGTAATATTCAAGGACAACCAAGATCCTAAGCTTGGGGACGCCCCGAAAGGCATCCCCTCTTTCCTCTTCAATCCATCGGTAAATTTACTTGAGGCTATATTTTTATTCACCACATGATATGTGTTTTGCTTGGAGCGTCTTGTATGATATCAGTCCTTGCTTTTTAGTTTGACACAATCATCCTTGGTGTACACACCTTTTTGAGAGGAACATGCATTAATCGTGAATTTATTAGAATACTCTATGTGCTTCACTTATATCTTTTGAGCTAGGCAATATGCTCCAGTGCTTCACTTATATCTTTTTAGAGCACGACGATGGTTTTATTTTATAGAAATTGATGAACTCTCTTGCTTCACTTATATTATTTTGTGAGTTTCTAAATAGCAAGGTAATTTTCTTAGGTTATGAATTTAGTCCTAATATGATGGGCATCCAAGAGGGATATAATAAAAACTTTCATATAAAGTGCATTGAATACTATGTGAAGTTTGATTCCTTATGATTGTTTTGACATAGAAAGATGGTGATATTAGAGTCATGCTAGTGAGTAATTGTGGATTGGTAGAAATACTTGTGTTAAAGTTTGTGATTCCCATAGCATGGACGTATGGTGAACCGTTACGTGACAAAGTCGGAGCATGATTTATTTATTGATTGTCTTCCATATGAGTGGCGGTCGGGGACGAGCGACGGTCTTTTCCTACCAATCTATCCCCCTAGGAGCATGCGTAGAGTACTTTGTTTTGATAGTTTGAGTTTCTCTTCTAGCTTGAGTGGCAGTCGGGGATGAGCGATGGTCTTTTCCTACCAATCTATCCCCCTACCAATGTATCTTCCTCATATCCATCGCGTGTAAACTTGAGTTCCTCTTCTAGCTCGATGTTTTTCTTTATTGGCTTCTTGATCTTCTTCATGTTGAAGCATAGTTGATTCTCCTGTCAGCGAATGTGATCACCCATCTCCTGAATGTGAGCTGCAATTGATCCATCCCTCCTAGTACGAATCATCTCCCATTCCTCGTCTCGGCGGCCACATATTTGATAGATGCTGTTTTCCAGCTCCTTGTGATACACTTCACATATGCATCCAAAAGTGATGTGGGCTGCTAAACTCTAGCCTGGTGCATCCAGGTAGAAATCAATGGGCTCCATTGTTGGTGCAAATGTCCTCCCAGGTACCCAGACTTTGATCTTCCAGCGCTCCTCTTCCGGTGAAGTTGCAGAGAAAGTCCCAGTGAAGCTTGGTAGTCCGATGTTCAAGTACTTAATGACTTCCTTCAAGTGTCGTCTGAAAGGGGTGTCGTCATCCGGCAGAGTGAACTTGTTCCTGGGGTCCGCCATCTATAGAGTAGAAATAGAGCAGAATTAGAAATGAGCAGAGAAGAGAAATCATGTGGCTTATTCTAGTGGTCGCGTCCTACAGTCAGCGTGTTCTTTGATACAACCTTGTAGCGACCATGATCCTAATGGACCGAAGTATCTGTGCTTAAGTGTCATCCCTGGATCGGTAATGCTGACACACACAATACTCGAGGAATTATAACAGAGTTCAATCACACACTTATTACATCGAGTCTTGATAAAGAGTATGATTACACAAAAATATCATGGCTGAAGGCCATCTAAGCTAAATAACTACAGAAGCTTCGAAGGTAAATGAGTCCATCAACTCCAATGACATAGCTGATTGCAAGACATCGACCTATCACACCTTATTCATCGTCTGAGTAGTCTGCAACATGAGACGTTGCAGTCGTGTAGGTCAGCACATTGAATATGCTGGCAGAGTTACACTGTAAAGCAATGAATGCAAGAACTATATCTACATGCAATATTTGGCTAGTGGAGGCTCTAAGTTCATGATTTTGCATAAAGCTAGTTTTTCCCTTGTCGGGGGTTGGGTGCGACATATGCCAAAGGATGGCTTATCATGGTGGGAGAGAGTAGAACGTCGTCGGTGCCTGGGAGCGGGATGAGGCGTAGACACGAACGCCGACGCACTTTACCCAGGTTCGGGCTCTCCTAGGAGATAACACCCCTAGTCCTGCACTACGGGCTCTTCGCATGATCACTAAGGCACTAGTGAGTACAATGGTGCTCCTTGAGCTGTATGCTAGAGGTAGAAGAAGGCAGGACTTGCTTTCTTCTTTCTCTATGTATGAGTCTAGTTCTAACAGGTTGGGAACCCTTTGCATGGGTGCCCTGGGGGGTTTATATAGGCCTACCCCCTAGGGGTACAATGGTAACGTGGTCGGGTGTAGGACCCGGTTGTCAGTGTCTCTAGTCGCCGGTTCTCCGCCGGCTGCTGGGGCCCACCGCCTGGTGGGCCCTGCCGACTAGTCGGGTACGGAGCCGACAGGCCGCCTTCACCGCTGGCAGGTATGGTTGGTGGCTGATCATTGTAGCCATGATGCTAATGACGCATGCTTGGTCGGGGAGGGCATGGCTACAGTCCCGCCGCTTGGTAGGAGATCACTGTAGCCTCACTGTGTCTAGTCTGTTAATGGTGCACGAGCCTCGAGGAAGGATCCGGCTGCCTGCCAAGAGCTGGATCCCCTTGGATCCGACTGGCCAGGCTAGGCCACCCTTTGGGCCCTGGCTTCCTGGTGGGGCCCGCTATCGGTAGGCCGTACCGACAGGCCGTCGTGGGAGCAGGCCTCGCTTGACAGGGGTGACGTCAAGGGTGGAATGGCTATAGTGCCGCGTCATGTACATATGTCCGCCTGTATGGGGCACTATGGCCATGCCAAGCCCGGGATTCAGGGGTGATGGGTTACACTGTAGCCTCACCCTGTCTTGTCCTCTTGATGAGGGGCGCAAGTTCTGAGGGCGTCGAGGGCCACTTGCTAGGAGCCGTCCTCTCCGGAGGCCGCCTGCTAGGAGTCGACCCGCCTTGGTGTCGTCTGCTGGTATTTGGCCATCTTCTAGCAGACGCCCGTTGAGCCAGCCGGCCTCCAGAAGGCGGCGCTTCATTCTGGAGTCTCATGGGGCGGAGCCGGCCCAAAGTCTTGAAAGGTTTAGGGACTCGGGTTAGGCTACCCATGGCCCATTACTCCAAGGAAGTCCTCGAAGCTGGTGACGCGCCACGTCCGACAAACCGAGAAGCCTTAGCAGTTTCCTTCTTTGCCGCACTCTGGCCAAATGATCGGTCTGCCTCATGACGCGCCGGCTACCGGGAGTCAATTCGACCAGGAGGGCTCACCCGACGATTTCGAAACGCCAAGGCAGGAACCAGGTGGCATGCCTGCTAAGCCTCTAGGCCTGTCGCCCACCGCAAGTACGCCACGCGACGCTCATAAGCTCGGCCAGCCTGCCGACCCACGCTCTCGATGGGACATGACAGTGATCCGGGCCCTCAACCACCAGGCCTCGGTGCGCGAGCAGATCCGTTGCGGCCGAGGTGGGTGGTTGCGATTCCCAGGGGAGTTACTGCACATTAACTTTTGCATAGTAATAACGGGGTCATGGGGTCTTGGGCGCAGTTAATCCAACAATCCCACGCCCCACCCCCTAGGCTTCATAGCCCGGGGGCTATAAGTAGGGGGAGGAGAGGGAGCGGCGGAGCACGCGCGCCCTCCTCCCATTGCCCTTCTCTCCTTCTTCTTTCCCTGCCAATGTTGCGACTCCGCGCCCCGCCGTAGCGCCGCCGCAGCTCGCCGCCGTCAAGCTTCTTTGCCCCAGGCTTCCCGCGCAGACCCGCTCGGACTCCATGTCGCGCGAAAAGGGAGGGGACTGGTACAGCTCGGTGGTGATCGAGGACCACCTTGCCTTCCTCCGGGCCACGTGTCGGATGCCCAACGCGGCCTTCATCAAGGTGCAGGTACCGCCACGGGAGGAAATCGCACCGGTGCCGCAGGGAAACGAGCGGTTCGTCTTTTGCTCGCACTTCCTCCGTGGCTTCGGCCTTCCGACGAGCGGATTGTTCTGCTCCTTCTTGGAGCTCTACCACCTCCAGACGCATCATCTGACTCCCAACACTGTGACGCTGTTATCCGCCTTCATCACGGCATGCGAGGGCTACCTCGGCATCCTCCCCACCATCGAGCTATGGGGAGCCTTCTTCTACACCAAACTGGGCACCTCTGCCAAGGTGAAGGCGGCCCAGTGCGGTGCTTTCGTCGCCGTGCACCGGCCGTTGGTGAAGAACACCTTCCCCATCATCAAGCTGTCACAGTCAGTGAAACTATGGCAGCAATCATACTTCTATGTGGAGAACGTCGACCCGGCAGTCGACTTCATCAACCTGCCCCCTTATGAAGCTGGCCCCCCGGCCGAACCTCAAGCCAACTGGGGCTAGAAGCCAAAGCCCGTGTCAGCCGACTCTGCGGCTGCTATCAACTGGCTCCGAGTGCTGATGGAGGCGGAGGATCTCGTGGCGTCCGACTTGCTGATCGCCTTTGTCGAGCGTCGGGTTCTCCCGCTCCAAGGCCGGCCTCATCTGATCTATCGGATGAGCGGGCACCACGACCCATGCCGGATGTGCACGAGGAACATGCTGACTGCCGAGCTGGCCCGGATGGTGAATGAGATCACCGACCTCAAGGTGTCGGAGGAGTCCTGGCGGTATGGCAAGCGACCATACTCTCGCGACAACCCGCCGCCTGCTATAAATCTTTAGCTCTTTCTTTTTAGTACTTGCCTTGGTCTTGGTTTTAGTCTTGAGCGATCAATCTTTGGGACGTAGATCTACATGTCTCTGGTGACGGCCGCCATAATGGGGCCGGGTGGAAACTACCAGCCGGACCGGGAGGTAAGCGATGTGGATGACCTCGACTTGGGGGCGGCCGCCTTGGAGGACGACGCTGTAGGCGGCGCGACGGAGCAGGCGGCTCCGAAGAAGGGGGCTGTGTCGAGACTTGGCCTGATTACGACGATGAGGAAGACAAGCCGCACCCCGCACGGGGCGCCGTCAACACAGGTGCGGGCCCCTCCACTAAGCCGTCTGCTCGAGGCAGCAAGCGCAAGCAGAAACAGGGCGCCGCCCTGTTCGGCAGCGCACTGAAGAAACCCAAGAACCCGGCCGCCGAGACCAGGCGGAAGGAAGCCGCAGCGAAGGTGTCCAAGTCCCAGAAGCTGCCAAAGGTGCCGCCTATGGTGTCGGCGTAAGTATTTTCCCTTGTGCTTTCCCTTTCTTGCTGATCCGGCCTGAACTTCTTGGCTTTACTTTCTTGGCTTCAGGGCCCCGCTCTCCTACGAGAAGTCGACCGCCGCCTCTGTCATTAGGTCGGCGGAGACCTCCACTACCACCCGGCGAATCGATCCGGCCGCCGTCCTCCGGGAGGCGCAAGAGCGAAATGCGCGGGAGGTGCATGAGGAGAAGGAAGCCGCCTGCCTGGAGAAGGCGGAGGCTGACAACACGGAGGCCGCCGTGCTGAAGAAGGTGGCGGAGGCTAAGGCTGATGTCGCGGCGAAGGAGCGGCCCGCAGAGGCCGCGCGCCGCCAAGAGCTGTTACTCGTCGCTCCCCTGAACTCCGTGCCACCTCCGCCAGAGTTCATGGCGTCGACTGGGGGAGCTAGTGACGAGCACCTAACCATGTAGAGGGAGGGCAGCGATGTCGCCATGCCAGACGTGGTCATGCCTCCGCCACCGCCATCTGGCAGGGCGCGAGATAAGCAGCCGGCCGCCCCGCCGGCACCACCAGCCGGGAATGAGGTGGTGACGGGCCTGACTCCTGAGGCCCATACACCCGTGCGCCATCGCCTCGTGAAGGTGGTCTCAGCACCATGTCCGCTGGAAACCGGCGCCGCGAGCTCATCGATCCCAGACACCGAGGCGACCAGCGCCGCGCCTTCCGGCTGGGTGCATGGGGGCGGGACGGGAGCCTTGAACCAAGCGGCCCTTGACGTACAGGCCAAACTCTGAGCTGAAGCCGATGCTCTCAAGCGGTGCAACGAGGCATTCCTGGACTCGCGAGCGGCCATTCGAGTGTGTTTCTTACTTCTTTGTCTTTGGTCCTTTTATTTCTCGGTGGGGGTGCGCCAGCACACCCACTGGGTCTGGTCCCCAAGTTTCGGGTCGGCTGCTGAGCAGGCGGCTCGGAACTTTAATTTGCAAGCTCCGAGTGCTAACTTCGTCTGATATCCCTATTGTAGTATTATCATAACATTCGCGTGGCCACCTTCAACTCTGGCGTCCGGGAGCTAGAGAGGCAGACTACCAACTTGTCGGAGAGCCGGAGTAAGTCTTCGTTTTCTTTCTCTGCGGGGGCGCACTGGCGCACCCGCGGGATGTAGTCCCCGAGATTCGGGCCGACTGCTAAGCAGTCGGGACGGATCTCCTCGGCAGCTACATTTCTTTTTCTGACCGTTGAGATTTCTTTCTCTGCGGGGGCGCGATAGCGCACCCGCAGGCTGTAGTCCCCGATATTCGGGCTGACTGCTGAGTAGTCGGGCCGGATCTCCCCGGCAACTGCATTCCTTCCTTGTTGACCGTTGACGTCTCTTCCTTCGTCTCCTTTTGCAGAGGCCAATGCCGCCTTGCAGCAGCAGCTGGGAGAAGCTAACACCGCGCTGCATGCCAAGGAGGTAGAGTGCAGCAAGCTGGCCGAGGAGAGTGACCAGTTGGTCATGCAACTAGCGGAGCAGGCGGAGCTTCTCCAGACGGCTCAGAAGGAGGCAAAGGCGAAAGAGACCAACCTCCTTGCTGAGTTTGAGACCGAACGCTCCGCCTGGGCTGACAAGGAGGCGCTGCTGACTGCCGGCTTCGGTAATATTGATCATATGGTCAACGGTAAGCTTCTCTTTTTTCTTTCTTTGAGCTCACGGCCTCTGTTCAGGCCGACTGCTAGCTTCTAACCTCTGGCTTCCCTGTTCTCCGCCCAAGCAGACTTCTTCCTAGGCCACTCCATTGCCGCGAACCAGGCCATTGAGGCTTATCCCAAGGAGCGGAAGGAGGAAGGCGCACAGATCACTGCCGATGCTCCCCGGACCCTTAGCGAGCAGCTTCTCAGGATCTAGGCCCGCCTTCAGCCGAATCGGATGGTACGCCATCTTCAACGTGTCGGGGCCCAGGCGATCTCCACCCTCTGGCCAGGCATGCCGACTTCGCGTACTCCTAGTCGGACTGCCGACTGGCTAGAGGTGGAGGTCGGTAGCCTGGAGGCCTGGAAGGGTTCCTCGGCCCGGGCTGGAGCGCGCCAAGCTCTGGAGTACGTCAAGGCATGGTACCCTGGGCTAGATCTAGCCCAGTTGACCATGTTTCGGCTGGAGGCTCGGGAAGAGCTGGTGACGGTGGAGGATGATCTTGTCAAGCGAGCGGCAGCCATCGCCAACTATACCAACACCAGCATCTTTATCCCGGAGCTAGTTAATAATGGCGTCGAGGCGCCACTGGAGTGGTTTGGGCTGAACCTGGAGGACAGTGAGGACTCGGTCGAAGTGATCGACTCCAGCGACGAGGGAGAGGACAAGGAGGACGAGGAAAGCGAAGAAGACGCGCCAGAGGTCGGAGCGGACAGCCAGCCTCAGGTTGACCGCTCCTCGAGCAATGATCCGTGCTCAAGCGCGCCGACTGTTGCTGGAGGCGACCAAGCGAGGATTGACCAGCCATCCTCTCCACCAACCGGCGCTACCGACTCCGCCGTCCAGCTGGACCCCTCTGTTGCTCCCTAGGCCATCGCCTTTATTTTTCCTGCTTATCGGTCGATAAACTTTGTTAAATTTGCACAATTCCACCCGCGGGGTGTATTTCAAACTCTGTTGAATGCTGGCCAATGGGCCTATTGATATGTAAATATTCTTTGACACAGATTGTGTTTTATTTGCCGAGTTCTGACTTTTCTTGCTTTCTGCTCCTTGGCTTTTTTTCCTTTGCCGCCCTCCCTTTGCTACCCTCTTGCCAGCCAAATAGCAGCTCTGTGGACTGTGTCTGGGTCAAGTACTTAGCTATTTTCGGGAGGGCAGTACTTAGCCGATTGGAGCATTGGCAAGGTAAGTAGAAGCCGGCCGGCCGGCTGCTCAGCAGTTGGTCGAAGAGGCGGGATGCCGGCCTAGACTATGTGCACACTTTTCCTTAGCCATTTTTCGTGTGGGCATTGTTTTTACAACCCCTGCCCACCGGACAGTGGCTCTGCGAGCTGCGGCTTCTGACAGAAGAAGTTTTAGGTGCCAACACACTACTTGTCCGACTGCAGGTAGTGGCACATAGTAGAAGGCGGCGAGCCTCCGGGCCGACTAATCGAACCCGGTGCCAGGCGGAATAATTAAGTAACACATTCATAGGCATAATACTTATCATATAGATAAAATAGGGTAGTCCCCGAGATCTTCTCGTACTTAATACAAAAGGTAGCATGGTACATACTACATTAACTGTAAAATCTTCGGAGGAGGTTTGTGTTCCACAGCCTCTCCGTCTCCTTGCCGGAGTCATCTCTCTTGCATGCTCTGGGATTCTAAGCGCCGATCAAGTAGTAGGAATCGTTTCCCAACACTTTTCTGATGATGAAAGGGCCTTCCCAAGGTGCCGAGAGCTTGTGCTGGCCGGCTGTTCGCTGTATCAGCCGGAGCACAAGGTCTCCCTCTTGGAAGGATCTTGGCTTGACCTTCCGATTGTAGTATTAGCGTAGACTCTGCTGGTAGATGGCAGACCGGCTGAGTGCCAACAGCCAGCTCTCTTCCAGCATATCAACACTGTCTTCCCGTGCTTCTTTGGCCTCCTCTTCGGTGTACATGGTGACTCGGGGGGAGTCAAATGCTATGTTCGTCGGAATGACGGCTTCGGCACTGTAGACGAGGAAGAAAGGCGTGAAGCCGGTTGACTTGTTTGGAGTTGTGCGTAGGCTCCAGAGGACGGCCAACAGCTCATCGAGCCAGCAGCCGGCCGAACGCTCTGGAGGCTCGACTAGTCAGGGCTTGATGCTGGACAAAATGAGGCCGATTGCTCGCTCCACTTGGCCATTTGACTGCGGATGGGCCACGGACGCTAAGTCCAGTTGCATGCCCTACGTGGCGTAGAAACAAGCCAAAGCGCCTGTGGCGAAGTTTGTGCCATTGTTCGTGATAATGCTGTGTGGTATGCCATAACGAGTGGTGACGTCGGTAATGAAAGTCAGAGCAGTCGGCCCATTAAACTTCTTGATTGGCTTTGCTTCTATCCACTTGGTTAACTTGTCCAGGGCGACAAGCAAATGAGAAATGCCGCCGCGGGCCGTCTTGAATGGCCCCACCATGTCCAGCCCCCAGACGACAAATGGCCAAGCAATGGGAATGGTCTTGAGTGCAGAAGCCGATAGATGTGGCTTGGAACAGAACTTCTGGCACCCTTTACATTTCTGGACCAAGTCTTTGGCGTCTTGTATAGCAGTCGGCCAATAGAAACCATGGCGGCAAGCTTTGGCAACAAGTGATCTTGAAGCCGCGTGGTGACCACATTCGCCTTGGTGGATATCTTCGAGGATTGCTTGGCCTTGGTCCGGCTCCACGCAGCGCTAGTACACACCAGTGACACTACGCCTCACCAGTTCTCTGTTGATGATGGTGTATCCTGTTGCCCGTCGTCGCACTTGTCTGGCCGAGATCTCATCAGTCAGCAACTCTTTTTTCACCAGAAAGTTGAGGATGGGTTGAGCCCATGTAGGTGCTGCTATTTCTTCGACTTCCACAACTGCAATTTGCACAAGGGCGGTTGGGCCGGGAGGCAGCGGGTTGGCTTCGACTGCCGCTCGCTGAGCCGGAGAAGTCCCCGGGCCGATTGCTGCAGTCCTCGGGCCGTGCTCTGAAGTCCCCAGGCCGGGTGCAACTTCTGCAGTCCCCGAGCCGCCTGCCGAAGTCCCTGCGCCAACTGCTGAGGTCCTCAAGTCGGATCTGACTACTTCAGGAGGAGCCGGCATGAAGATGGAGTCTGATTCTGGCGACGTCTTGAGGAGGCGTTGCAGGGCAACGCTGGGTGGTATTGCTTGTCGGGTGGAGCCGATCCTGCCAAGGCGTCTGCTTGCTCGTTGTCATTTCTCTGCACATGAAGGAACTCACACCCTTCGAAGTATCCACTGAGTTGCTGCATGAGGAAGCGGTAGCTTGCCATATTTGCATCCTTGGCGTCCCAGTCGCCCGACGACTGCTGGACCACCAAGTCGAAGTCACCATAGCACAGGTTCCAGCGAATGCCGAGTTCCTTGGCAAGCCGGAGCCCGTGTATGAGTGCTTCGTATTCAGCTACGTTGTTGGAGGCGGCAAAGTGAATTTGCAGCACATATCTGAGCTTGTCACCTTTGAGAGAGGTGAGGATGATGCCGGCTCCCAAACCGGTGTGCATCTTTGAACCATCAAAGTGCATCTGCCAATGTGTGGAGTCCGGCGCTGGCGGCAGGTACCGGGTCTCGGCCCAGTCGACGAGGAAGTCGGCCAGCGCTTGTGACTTGATGGCGGTGTGAGCCTGGTAGTGGATGGTGTAGGGGGCCAAATCTATGGCCCATTTGGCCACTCGGCCTGAGGCGTCTCGGCTTCCAATAATCTCGGCAAGCGGAGCAGTGCAGACAACAGTGATTGGGTGCTCCTGGAAGTAAGGCTTCAGCTTCTTGGCGGCAAAGTGCACACCATAGCACATATTTTAATAGCAGGGGTAGTTCTGCTTGGAGGCGGACAGCACTTCACTCTGGTAATACATCGGCCTCTGGACTGGTAGTGCTCTGCCTTCCTCCTTGCACTCCACAACAATCACTGTGCTGACCACCCGACTAGTAGCGGCGATGTAGAGGAGCATGGGCTCCGTATCAGTCGGAGTGGTCAACATCTTCTTGAGCTGGAGAAAAGCTTCATCCGCCTTGTCGTTCCACTTGAAAAAAGTGGTCTTCTTCATGAACTGGTACAGGGGAAGAGCCTTCTCGCCCAGACGACTGATGAAACGGCTGATGGACGCCAGGCAGCCGATGAACTTCTGCACGTCCAGCAGTCAGGTGGGCACCTCTATCTTCCCGATGGCCTTGATCTTCACAGGGTTGCACTCTAGGCCGCACTCTGAGACTAGGAAGAAGCTGGCCGGCTGGTACTCCGAAGACGCATTTCTTCAGGTTGAGCTTGATTTGAAATCGGCGCAAGTTTTGAAATGTCTCCTTGAGGTCTTCTAGCAGCGTACCACGCTTCTCCGTCTTCACCACCACGTCGTCTACGTAAACGTGGGTGTTTTTGCCGAGTTGCTTGAGGAGACACTTCTGCATGCAACGCTGAAACGTGGCACCGGCATTTCTCAAGCTGAACGTCATGGTTAGGTAGCAGAAAGCTCCAATTGGCGTGATGAAGGCGGTCTTCAGCCTGTCAGCTGGGTTTAGCTTGATCTGGTGATACCCTGAGTATGCATCCAGAAAACTCAACAGATCTCTTCCGGCTGTGGAGTCTATCACTTGGTCAATTCTTGGCAAAGCAAAGGGATCTTTTGGGCAAGCTTTGTTGAGGCTGGTATAATCAATACACATGCGCCACTACTTATTCTTCTTCAGCACAAGGACTGGGTTGGCCAACCATTCTGTGACACCCCAAAAAAATTTGGCCTTGTTTTAATGATTTAAATTTTTTCCAAGAATTAAAAACTTTGGATTTCTGAGCTCCATTCTGAAATTTTTTAAAAAAAAAAATCATCTCCTTCCCTGTCATGATGAGTTATTCCCAAAGAGAAAACTTTTCAAATATGTTTTTGGACTTGTTTAACCTCTCAAGAAAAACCTTCCTTTTATCAGTATAACTAATTAACTAATTTAATTGCTTGATCTTTATTTTCTTGAAAATGGATTCTCAAGGTTAAATGGCCACATTTAAACTACAACCATTTGATAGATTCACTTAAAATTCCCACAAAAATTTGGAGATGTCATGTGATGTTTTTAAATCACTTTTATGCAAAAATATATTTCATTCATGAAATATTTTGAGCCCTACACTCAATTTTTCTTCTCTGGTCCAGAGTGCATTTTGCACTGCAACCCATTTAAATATTTCTTTAAAACTTCTACCAAAATTAGGGGAGGTCAGTAGGAGCATATTATTCCACTTTGTGCAAAAATCCAGGGTTGTTCTTTGAAAATTTTGAGTGAATCAACCTCTTTTCCATTCTGGTCCAATTTGAGGATTTGTACAGCAACCACCATTTTAGTTGCTCCTATATCCATGATTATTTCTCCTACTTGTAGTCCCCCATGTTAAACCCTTAAGTCCAGGAGCATGCACCTTTTGGATCATTTTTGGTTCATGAAATAATGCTATTTATTTCCTGTCCAGAATTGTAGTTTTGCAAAACTTACACTAGCAAGTTTCTGCTTTTGGCCAACTAACCTCACCACCCTCTTGTACATCTGAAGAGACTTCCATCTGGAGTTTTTGACCACTCCAAGACTTGCTTAAGTGCCCTTGGCATTTTGTCAAACACCCTACGGGCATGATCTGTTTTGACATGAGTTTTGGCATTGCACTGTGAACCTGATCTCCTGACCAAACCAGCTTGTCCACTGATCCCCTTACGAGCCCAAACCTAGACCTGCTAACTCCCAGCCTCAACCAAGCGCTCTGGAGTGCCATGGCATTTCGCCGAGCATCTGGTGTGCGTGCGCTGGGCGCGCCCAGAGCGCGCATATTGCAGCCGCGCACACGAGCCGCTGCGTCGCGCCCCTGTCTTGGCCCACACTGCAGAACCTTGCCACGCACTCCCTGCCTCACCACTACACGCCAGCCCGCCCTGGCGCCCTACAGCGCCACCACCAGAGCACTTTTGGCGGCACACCGGCGTCGGCAGTACGCCTCTGCCACGGGCAGCGCCGCCCAAGCCTCGCCCGGTCGCCACCTGTCCCCTGGAGCAGTGCGAGCTCATCCGCAAGCGTGTCTGCTAGCCCTCGTCGCCGCCACGTCGCCCTAGCTACAGAGAGGCGGTTCGCCGGAGAGCTTATCCACGGCCGCCGCGGAACCTCCTTGCCACGCTATAAAAAGGGATCCCGAGCCCCTCTGAGCACGCATGCAACCTCAGGCTACCCCCGTGGAACCCCCATAGCCCGCAATCGCCAGGGAAACGCCGCCTTCTTCATCTCCGGCAACTCCTGCCGCCGCCACTGTCTCGTTCACTCCGGCGCCACCAGGGCTTCCCCCTCTCCGTTCTCTTCACCAAGAACCCCTCTTTCCTTCCAGGAACTCAACCCCCTACTTGATTTTGATCGGGAGCCATCGCCGCCACAAAACAACTTCGCCACCGAGGCCTCCTCCGCCGCGAAGCTCGCCGCCGGCAGCTCCCTCCGTCCCCACCGGCCTGGCAACCACCGGGATGACCGCACTGGAGTGGCGCATCCATCCCCGCCCTTGGGGCCCCGCGAGGAGCCGCCAGTCGCCGGCGACGATCGCCGGAGCTCCGCCTTCGCTCGGGACAGAGGAAGGAGAGGGAGAGAGACTAGTCAAACCTGACTAGTGGGCCCCGTGGACCCACTCCGCCGCCACGCGTGTTTAAGTGAAGACGTAATCCACCCAGTACGTTTTCCCCGCTCCGAAAGCGTATTTCTATCTGAAACGTTTTCTCTTCTGTTTTATTTTAAAAACAGATTTGACAAAATCTTTGACTGGCTATAACTTTTTAAATATAAGTCCAAATGAGTTGATTCTTTTTCCTACCTTCCTCAAATTTGGTCTAGTTTATTTTAAGATTTATTTGAAAAATTTCCAAACAACCTTTTTGTACTGTTTTTGAAATGTGTGTTAATTCAAATATATTTTTAAATAGGATTTTTGAAGAGCGGAGAAATATTTCAAGTTTTGGAGTGCACCCTGCCTTTCCACACGTTGAAGGCAAGCATTCTGAATCCCAGCATAATATTTTTGGTGTGATCGTTGATACATTATAACACCACCGCATTTCGAAGGACTTGTTATTTCATGTGATATGATCATATGCATGGGTGCATGTTATTAATTTCCATGCTGTTGGAAATGGACACACTTGTGATGATAATCACCCTCATGTGCCTTGCATGCATACCGGCAGGGACCCGGCAAAACCTCTGCCTTGGGTAGGCATGAGTTTGTCGCTGGTCTCCGTCGGGATGGTTATGTCTGGTATGGCATGGCAAGGTGATATGAGCGGTGACTCTGTTGAATGAAATATATTCGTTATACTAAACATGCAGGGAACACTTCAACCTCCTGAGTCGACCGTACATCGAGTCTTGTGCCAGTAACCCCCATACTTGTTTCGTACTACCACTCATCTCTACAGCAAGTAGAGTATGGTTCAGTAAGTTGTCAACCTCTTTCTAGCACACACCGTATAGAGAGGCCATGGTGGAAGATACCGGTTGTAGCTGGTAGGCAGGCCACCTGGTCCGGGGGCATGGGTGTTTCCGGTTGGGACCGAGCGGGGAGGCCACCCCTTAGAGCGCGCGATATAAATTTGATCCCATGCTACGCGAGGTTGTAGCCTCCCCACTTAGAGTTTGCTTAACAGGTGTCGTGGGTGATTCCAGACACGTGTGAGATAAGCTGGTGTGTGCAAGTTAGGTGGTTTTCAACAAAAAGACCGTAGACGGAATTAGTCCCGATGGACTAAAGAAATCCGTTACTCGTGGATAAAGAGTACACCCTCTGCAGAGATTAAACCTATTCGAATAGCCGTGTCCATGGTTAAGGATTACAGTCTGGGATGGGTCAGGTATTGGTCTTAGTGTCGGTCTTCGAAGGTGAAACGGTTAACCAGAAATGGAATTACTACTCGTGACTTGTGCTAACTATGATTATTATTATTGTTGACTAACCCGTGATATTATTGTTATTATCGAGTATCTCTGGGATGGTTCTACCTCCGGGATATTCACTATGATTATTTCTTTTAAAGCCCTTTATGTGGTGTCGCTCAGACGCCCGACTGTGGCATTTCTTTTAAAGCCCTTTATGTGGTGTCGCTCAGACGCCCGACTGTGGCATTTCTTTTAAAGCCCTTTATGTGGTGTCGCTCAGACGCCCGACTGTGGCATTTCTTTTAAAGCCCTTTATGTGGTGTCGCTCAGACGCCCGACTGTGGCATTTCTTTTAAAGCCCTTTTATGTGGTGTCGCTCAGACGCTCGACTGTGGCATTTCTTTTAAAGCCCTTTATGTGGTGTCGCTCAGACGCCCGACTGCGGCATTTCTTTTAAAGCCCTTTATGTGGTGTCGCTCAGGCGCCCGACTGTGGCATTTCTTTTAAAGCCCTTTATGTGGTGTCGCTCAGACGCCCGACTGCGGCATTTCTTTTAAAGCCCTTTATGTGGTGTCGCTCAGATGCCCGACTGTGGCATTCCTTTTAAAGCCCTTTTTGTGGTGTCGCTCAGACGCCCGACTGTGGCATTGCTTGTTATTTGTTTCATAAATTTTAGTACTACCATGTTATTGCATTTTTATAAATAACTTGCTTGCACGCATCAGAGTTTCATTTATCTTTTGTGACTGACATCATGAACATAAAATATTTTCAGCACATCATTGTTATATTACACCTGTGTTCATAATGTTTGCGAGTACATTCAAAGTACTCACTGGCTTGTCCCTGGCTATTGTCTTGGCCAGATTTCCTTGCTCGGAGAGGAGCGACGCGATGCCAGCTCCGGAACCCACACAATGGAGATAGCAGCCTCGCGAAGATAGGAGTTAACCTGGTCAGCTGTTCCCGTGGGAAATGGAGTCCATAGACACTGATGTTTCACAAACCGCTTCCGCCATCAACCACTAGAAACCATTTGTTGTACTCACAGGCCAGAATGATCTTGTACTACATATGTTGTATTCTGCTTGGAATTTCTGTATCAAGTTGGAGCCTCATCAGCTAACAGTAATCCTGGGGTTGATGAGCACGACGGTCTTTTCTGGAAATTTATGTCTGGAGAACCGGTCGTGGCAGAATTGGTATCAGAGCCAGGCTGACCATTGGCTAATCCTATCTTAGCCAGGTCGAAAAACTTAGGCAAACCAACCCACCAGACCTTAACCAAACCCCAGCCAAGCTTCTCGTGCAAGATAGCCACACAGTGACCCAAAGCCTTTTGACAGTCGGTGCCCAACCTATCAACCTAACCTGTCACTCATGCGCCAGTGACCGGCCCCTAAATAGTGCTTTCTCGCAAGCGTGCGAAGGAAGACTCCGCCCCCTTTTTCCTATAAAAAGGGCACGCTAGTTCCAACACAGCACCACACAGCCGCATCCCCAAACCAAGCCACAATGCCTGGACCCATAGTGCACAACGAGACCACAGCAACCAACCTTGGAGGTTTTGTGACCATCCTCGCAAACCTCACCCGTCGCGCCTACGCGTTAGAGGAGCCACCAGAATATGTTGTGTACCAAGGACCCATGAGCGGTGAAGACCGTCAATTCTGGGCCACTGTGCACATCTATGGTAGGGGTCTAGCACCCGAGCGCCCCTACAGGTTCACTGGAAGGACAACTTCCTTTGAGCCACAAGCCATCCAGCTAGCCGCTCGAGAGGCTATAGTTCATCTCAGGCACTTGTCGCCCAGAGTTAATTGTTGCTCGTTCCACTGCTACCCCAGACGTGAAGGGTATGGTAGACCACCCCAAGTTGCCAACGGAGATCACGAGACGGACCCCACATTGTTGCACCTAGTGCGCTATGTAAGTGCACTAGAGGCACTGTTCGACCAGATCACTATTGATTTAATTGCAGCTCGTGGAGAGCTGGTTCGTCGAGCCCCGGTGAGAAGAGAAAACGAGCCCAACGCCGACAACCCAGTCGTGCTGTTTGGACAACCGATCGAGACTCCGAGATCAACTCCAGCCATCAGCCGAGATGCTTTGATGACCCCAGAAGTGCTTCGTCGCCTTTTGGGAGCACCCTCCAACGGGGTTGTGGCCAACAATCCCCGCGATGGTCATCATCACTACCCCGACCCTGCAGTTCCTCCGCCATCTCCAACTAATCCCGGCAGTGAGACACGTGGAGAAGCCTCGACATCCACCAGGCATGCCCGTTTAGACATAAACGAGGTAGACTAAGCCGTATGAGTAGCACCGAGTTTTAGTGTATACTCGCTTTGTAATCATGCGACCGTGTATATTAATGCAGCCTGTCGTTGTGCCTCTGTTTTAATAGTAGCCTTGCATATTTGGTCAGCGAATAGTTGCACATTTTCCGGGCACAACTACCAAAACCAACCCGACGACAACCATAGTAACGCGTCTCTTTATGAGATATGTGTATCTCTGACCCTGACCTGACCTTTGGAGCTAAGCTGGCAAATTTATTACCTTTCACCACGGTAAAACGATCCGGCTCCATTGCTATATAAAGGCCACCTTGTGACCTTACCCAGCAACCCTCATTTTGTGCACCACACTCACACTTTTTCCTGTCATGCCGAGCCCCAGCATTCATCTGAGAACCCCAGATGCAACCCTAGGTAGCTTTGTCAAAATATTGTGGGATTTTACCCGCAGTACCATGGGTTCTACCTAGCCACCTCGGTACGAGCTGTTCAAATCAAGGATCACCCCATCCACCTCGGAATATTGGGCAGCAGTACACATCCCACCCGTAGACTCCAATCAAGATCCAATGGAAGTTTCCTTCATGGGGAAATCTATGCCAACCCCACACCTGGCCATAGAAGCTGTTGTGAAAGAAGCGATTGCTCGTCTTCGATCCGCAGTACCCTATGCCCGCGAACGAGGATATTATTACTTTCCGAGCCATGCAGCACCCGGAGAAGTAACATCTTTTCCCGGTGGACGCATTGAGAGAGACCCAGTGCTAGCCAACCTTATCCAGTACATCATTGCTCAAGAGCATTTGAACCAGCGAGTGATGGATTATCTCCAGAGCCTCGCAGATTTAAATCCTCAGATTGCCATCGGCAGACCACTGAGACCCGACCCGGAGAGACGCATACATCGACTGGTCAATCCACTGCCTCCGATAGAAGAAGAGTGTATCCCTTTACCAGAGACATTTTATCAGGACCCCACCCAGTTACCGTTTTCATTTTAGACGTCACTACTGTATTTGTTCTTTGCAACATTTATTTATGTGTGTGACTTATGCGTGATACCCTGAGTTTGTACGACGAGTCAATTATTTGGCTTCTACTAATGTGTGTAGTTTTTGTTGTGGTTTATGCTCTTTTAAATTAACTGTTTTTCCCTCGCAAAATCCTGGAGTGAGATTTCTTTTCCCTGAGTTGCTACACCTGCCCCTTCTCACGACGTGGATTAATTAATTTCACACAGCACCACGCAGCAGACTCACAACCATAATCATTCGGACACATACACTGTTTGCAAAACTTTGCAACGGCGTTACATCCAGCTAATCACCCCCTAACAACAGTTAGCACCCGGCACACTCCATCTACTCCTCATGATCACCACCACCACGGAGAGCCAACAACCGAGCAGCAGCATCACGACGATCGTCGAGGATCATCGCGCACTGGAGCACAGAGAGCCCCAGCAGCGTCGCTAGCCCTCCGCATATCAGGACCGCAAACCATTCCGGCATCGCCTCCGCCATTAGAGCCTCACCTGAGCTTCTGTAAGCAGTAATGGAGAAAGAAGGAGGAGGAGAAGTGAGGCTAGGTGTAAGGAAGAAGAGAGAGGCACCCCGGCCGTTTTTATAGCTCGAGCTCGGCGTACGGTGGGCAAAGTCCACCAACGCCGCTCGTCGCCGATCGCCGGTGTTCGGAGTCAAATCCGCGAGCAGTGCCGACAGCGCGCTGGCGGCGAGGTGAGTGCACGCTGCACCGGCAGCTAGCACGCCGCGCACTACCACGGTACGGCCTAGATGCCCTACACACTAGGCGTCACCGGTGGAGAAAGCGCGTGGGAGAGAGGAGGAAGAGAAAGAGCCAGAGGGAGAAGAGGAGACTGACAGTGGACCCCGGGTCCACCTGTCGGCCAGAGAGAGCACTGTGCTCTCGGGTACGACCAGCGTATATCTAAATTTAGGAGTTATTCTAAATTTATATCCAGCGTAGAAATCACACGTTTTTGTCCGGAACCGTAGACTCTTCCACGCAGCACTAGTTTTCACACTGTGGTTTTTCACCACTTAGTGCCCTCTCACTAAAGCCACATCTTTATTGCGTAATTATTTTCTTAACACCGCTTTTAACAAATCTCGAGGACGAGATTTTTCTTAAGGGGGTTAGTATTGTGACAGCCCAAAAAAATTTGGCCTTGTTTTAATGATTTAAATTTTTTCTAAGAATTAAAAACTTTGGATTTCTGAGCTCCATTCTGATTTTTTTTAAAAAAAGCATCTCCTTCCCTGTCATGATGAGTTTTTCCCAAAGAGAAAACTTTTCAAATATGTTTTTGGACTTGTTTAACCTCTCAAGAAAAACCTTCCTTTTATCAGTATAACTAATTAACTAATTTAATTGCTTGATCTTTATTTTCTTGAAAATGGATTCTCAAGGTTAAATGGCCATATTTAAACTACAACCATTTGATAGATTCACTTAAAATTCCCACAAAAATTTGGAGATGTCATGTGATGTTTTTAAATCACTTTTATGCAAAAATATATTTCATTCATGAAATATTTTGAGCCCTACACTCAATTTTTCTTCTCTGGTCCAGAGTGCATTTTGCACTGCAACCCATTTAAATATTTCTTTAAAACTTCTACCAAAATTAGGGGAGGTCAGTAGGAGCATATTATTCCACTTTGTGCAAAAATCCAGGGTTGTTCTTTGAAAATTTTGAGTGAATCAACCTCTTTTCCATTCTGGTCCAATTTGAGGATTTGTACAGCAACCACCATTTTAGTTGCTCCTATATCCACGATTATTTCTCCTACTTGTAGTCCCCCATGTTAAACCCTTAAGTCCAGGAGCATGCACCTTTTGGATCATTTTTGGTTCATGAAATAATGCTATTTATTTCCTGTCCAGAATTGTAGTTTTGCAAAACTTACACTAGCAAGTTTTTGCTTTTGGCCAACTAACCTCACCACCCTCTTGTACATCTGAAGAGACTTCCATCTGGAGTTTTTGACCACTCCAAGACTTGCCTAAGTGCCCTTGGAATTTTGTCAAACACCCTACGGGCATGATCTGTTTTGACATGAGTTTTGGCATTGCACTGTGAACCTGATCTCCTGACCAAACCAGCTTGTCCACTAATCCCCTTGCGAGCCCAAACCTAGACCTGCTAACTCCCAGCCTCAACCAAGCGCTCTGGAGTGCCATGGCATTTCGCCGAGCATCTGGTGTGCGTGCGCTGGGCGCGCCCAGAGCGCGCATATTGCAGCCGCGCACACGAGCCGCCGCGTCGCGCCCCTGTCTTGGCCCACACTGCAGAACCTTGCCACGCACTCCCTGCCTCACCACTACACGCCAGCCCGCCCTGGCGCCCTACAGCGCCACCACCAGAGCACTTTTGGCGGCACGCCGGCGTCGGCAGTACGCCTCTGCCACGGGCAGCGCCGCCGAAGCCTCGCCCGCTCGCCACCTGTCCCCTGGAGTAGTGCGAGCTCATCCGCAAGCGTGTCTGCTAGCCCTCGTCGCCGCCACGTCGCCCTAGCTACAGAGAGGCGGTTCACCGGAGAGCTTATCCACGGCCGCCGCGGAACCGCCTTGCCATGCTATAAAAAGGGACCCCGAGCCCCTCTGAGCACGCACGCAACCTCAGGCTACCCCCGTGGAACCCCCATAGCCCGCAATCGCCAGGGAAACGCCGCCTTCTTCATCTCCGGCAACTCCTGCCGCCGCCACTGTCTCGTTCACTCCGGCGCCACCAGGGCTTTCCCCTCTCCGTTCTCTTCACCAAGAACCCCTCTTTCCTTCCAGGAACTCAACCCCCTACTTGATTTTGATCGGGAGCCATCGCCGCCACAAAACCACTTCGCCACCGAGGCCTCCTCCGCCGCGTAGCTCGCCGCCGGCAGCTCCCTCCGTCCCCACCGGCCTGGCAACCACCGGGGTGACCGCACTGGAGTGGCGCATCCATCCCCGCCCTTGGGGCCCCGCGAGGAGCCGCCAGTCGCCGGCGACAATTGCCGGAGCTCCGCCTCCGCTCGGGACAGAGGAAGGAGAGGGCGAGAGACTAGTCAAACCTGACTAGTGGGCCCCGTGGACCCACTGTCAGTGACCCACTCCGCCGCCACGCGTGTTTAAGTGAAGACGTAATCCACCCAGTACGTTTCCCCGCTCCGAAAGCATATTTCTATCTGAAACGTTTTCTCTTCTGTTTTATTTTAAAAACAGATTTGAGCAAATTTTTGACTGGCTATAACTTTTTAAATATAAGTCCAAATGAGTTGATTCTTTTTCCTACCTTCCTCAAATTTGGTCTAGTTTATTTTAAGATTTATTTGAAAAAATTTCAAACAACTTTTTTGTACTGTTTTTGAAATGTGTGTTAATTCAAATATATTTTTAAATAGGATTTTTGAAGAGAGGAGAAATATTTCAAGTTTTGGAGTGCACCCTGCCTTTCCACACATTGAAGGCAAGCATTCTGAATCCCGGCATAATATTTTTGGTGTGATCGTTGATACATTATAACACCACCGCATTTCGAAGGACTTGTTATTTCATGTGATATGATCATATGCATGGGTGCATGTTATTAATTTCCATGCTGTTGGAAATGGACACACTTGTGATGATAATCACCCTCATGTGCCTTGCATGCATACCGGCAGGGACCCGGGAAAACCTCTGCCTTGGGTAGGCATGAGTTTGTCGCCGGTCTCCGTCGGGATGGTTATGTCTGGTATGGCATGGCAAGGTGATATGAGCGGTGACTCTGTTGAATGAAAGATATTCGTTATACTAAACATGCAGGGAACACTTAAACCTCCTGAGTCGATCGTAGATCGAGTCTTGTGCCAGTAACCCCCATACTTGTTTCGTACTACCACTCGTCTCTACAGCAAGTAGAGTACGGTTCAATAAGTTGTCAACCTCTTTATAGCACACACCGTATAGAGAGGCCATGGTGGAAGATACCGGTTGTAGCTGGTAGGCAGGCCACCTGGTCCGGGGGCATGGGTGTTTCCGGTTGGGACCGAGAGGGGAGGCCACCCCTTACAGCGCGCGATATAAATTTGATCCCATGCTACGCGAGGTTGTAGCCTCCCCACTTAGAGTTTGCTTAACAGGTGTCGTGGGTGATTCCAGACACGTGTGAGATAAGCTAGTGTGGGCAAGTTAGGTGGTTTTCAACAAAAAGATCGTAGACAGAATAAGTCCCGATGGACTAAAGAAATCCGTTACTCGTGGGTAAAGAGTACACCCTCTGCAGAGATTAAACCTATTCGAATAGCCGTGTCCATGGTTAAGGATTACAGTCTGGGATGGGTTAGGTATCGGTCTTAGTGTCGGTCTTCGGAGGTGAAACGATTAACCAGAAATGGAATTACTACTCGTGACTTGTGCTAACTATGATTATTATTATTGTTGACTAACCCGTGATATTATTGTTATTATCGAGTATCTCTGGGATGGTTCTACCTCCGGGATATTCACTATGATTATTTCTTTTAAAGCCCTTTATGTGGTGTCGCTCAGACGCCCGACTGTGGCATTTCTTTTAAAGCCCTTTATGTGGTGTCGCTCAGACGCCCGACTGTGGCATTTCTTTTAAAGCCCTTTATGTGGTGTCGCTCAGACGCCCGACTGTGGCATTTCTTTTAAAGCCCTTTATGTGGTGTCGCTCAGACGTCCGACTTTGGCATTTCTTTTAAAGCCCTTTTATGTGGTGTCGCTCAGACGCCCGACTGTGGCATTTCTTTTAAAGCCCTTTATGTGGTTTCGCTCAGACGCCCGACTGCGGCATTTCTTTTAAAGCCCTTTATGTGGTGTCGCTCAGACGCCCGACTGTGGCATTTCTTTTAAAGCCCTTTATGTGGTGTCGCTAAGACGCCCGACTGCGGCATTTCTTTTAAAGCCCTTTATGTGGTGTCGCTCAGACGCCCGACTGTGGCATTCCTTTTAAAGCCCTTTTTGTGGTCTCGCTCAGACGCCCGACTGTGGCATTGCGTGTTATTTGTTTCATAAATTTTAGTACTACCATGTTATTGCATTTTTATAAATAACTTGCTTGCACGCATCAGAGTTTCATTTATCTTTTGTGACTGACGTCATGAGCATAAAATATTTTCAGCACATCATTGTTATATTACACCTGTGTTCATAATGTTTGCGAGTACATTCAAAGTACTCACTGGCTTGTCCCTGGCTATTGTCTTGGCCAGATTTCCTTGCTCGGAGAGGAGCGACGCAATGCCAGCCCTGGAACCCACACAATGGAGATAGCAGCCTCGTGAAGATAGGATTTAACCTGGTCAGCTGTTCCCGTGGGAAATGGAGTCCATAGACACTGATGTTTCACAAACCGCTTCCGCCATCAACAACTAGAAACCATTTGTTGTACTCACAGGCCAGAATGGTCTTGTACTACATATGTTGTATTCTGCTTGGAATTTCTGTATCAAGTTGGAGCCTCATCAGCTAACAGTAATCCTGGGGCTGATGAGCACGACGGTCTTTTCTGGAAATTTATGTCCGGAGAACCGGTCGTAGCACATTCTAGGAAGAACACTTCCATGATAAAGCCGGCTGCTAGAAGCCGGGCTATCTCTTCTCCAACAACTCTTCTCTTTTCTTCTGACAGGCGCAAGGGCTGCCCGATCGGCTTGGCGTCACGTCGGACATGTACCTTGTGCTCGGCGAAATCCGTCGGAACACCCAGCATGTCCTTGGGAGACCATGCAAAGATGCCCCGATTCTCATGGAGGAAATCGACGAGCTTGCTTTCCTATTTGCTGTCAAGGTTTGCACCTATGACAGCGTGCCTCTCTGGGTGCTCCGGGTCCAAGGGTGTCTTCTTTGTTTCTTTTGCCGGTTTGAACGAGCCCTCGGCTTCCGACTCCTTGGGGATGGGTGGCATATCCGGCTGCTTGCTTGCCATTGCCACAACCCAGTCAAGGAGCCGCTTCTCTGCCGCGATCACAAGGGACTCGGCCAGCCGGCTGCTGTCTGCTGCCCAGGGACTTCTTGTAGTCCCCGACTATGGTTAGGATTCCCTTGGTACTTGGCATCTTCATCTTGAGGTAAGCATAGTGGCGGACTGCCATGAACTTGCCCAGAGCAGGCCGGCCAAGTAGGGCATGGTAGGGGCTCTCAAGATCCACCACCTCAAACCAGACTGGCTCTCGGCGGAAGTGATCTTTGTCTCCGAAGGGAACTTCAATCTGGGTCTTGCCGATTGGTGAGCAGGAAAGGCCAGGAACTATGCCATGGAATACAGTCCGACTGGGGTGAAGCTGCTTCTACTTGATTCCCAACTTCTCCATTGTGTCATGGTACAGGATGTTGATGTTGCTGCCGCCATCTATCGGAACTCGGGAGAAACGAGCTACCTGCCTCTCTGTGGCGAAGGTGGCATCTAAGACCAAGGCATAAGAACCAGGGGAGGGCATCACCTCTGGGTGGTGCTCCAACTGATAGGCTTCTCAAACCAATGCATGAACTCTGGTGTCTCTGACGCCACTGCATGTACTTCTTGCTGCTGTTGTCGTCTGTTGCGCCTGGCGTCGGCCACGCTGGTGAACACGGCATAGGCTCCATGCTCCTGAGGATATTCATCTTGTATGGCGCCGACTGGCCGAACCGTCGGTTGATGAGGTGGAGGAGGCGACGGGCCGGCAAGCGGAGGAGGCAGGAGTCCATCTCCCTTGGCGATTTTGGTGAGCCAATGGCACTTCCGAGTGGTGTCGTTGGACGGCTTCGCGCCACTATGGAACTTGCAGGGTGCATCAAGAGTCTGCTCGTACTAGAAGGCGGGCAACCAATTGGGCTTGCCGCCCTTCTGACGCTTGGGTGGAGGCTTCCCTTCCGGCTGTTGGTCTTCGACTGTTGCCACCTGCCGGCTTGTGGAATCCGGCTGTGTGGCCTTGTGCTTGTTGTCATTTTGCTACTGGCGCCGACTGGTGTCACCAGCCGGAGTCCGAGGGGCTTGAGGAACTACTTTGCCGGATGTGTTGACTTGAATCTCCGCTTCATGGAGGAGCCGGCCGTGGCGTACTTGTCTGCAATGATCAGCAGTTCGTCGAGGGTCGCCGGCTCGTCGCAGAGAAGTCAATGCTTGAGGAGGGTGCCTTCTCGGCACCCGACAGTGAAGTATTCGATAGCCTGCACCTCATGCACGCCCTCGCAGGAGTTGCGTAGCTTGGCCCAACGCGTGAGGTAGTTGCGAGTTGATTCGCTGGGGCCCTGGACGCACAAGGAGAGCTGGCGGGGCTTGGGAGGCCGCTTGTACGTGCTGGTGAAGTTGTGGATGAAGGCTTCAGTGAAATCAACTTAGTTGTTGATGTTGCGGGGCTTCAGGCTGTTGAGCCACATCCGGGCTGTGCCCTGGAGCATGAGCGGGATGTACTTCACAGCAACGCGCTTGTTGCCGTTCGCTATGCTGGCGGCCATGGAGTAGTTGACCAGCCAGTCCTCCGGCTTCACGGAGTCGGTGTACTTGGGCGTATCTCTTGGGAGCGTGAACCCCCTAGGGAAGGGTTCGTCTTGGATTCGAGGGCCGAAACAAGGAGGACCCAATGCGTCTTCCTCTTCTAGCGCCGGTGGTGGGCATCGTTCTCCTCGACTCCTTCCCACCAGCCAAGGCAGTCATCGAGTGTCGGGTGCGTGACAGGCGGCGGGGTGGGATGTCTTTCTACACGAGGCAGAGGAGGAGGTGGGTCGCCTTGTCGCTCCATAGCTCGGGGGCGGCCTTCTGCGTCACGCTCGATGGTGAGGCGAGTCCAACTATGGCTGGCATCCGGCTCATTGCGTCTTCTACCACGGACACCACCAGTCGGCGTTCGGGAAGTAGCGCCGTGATCCTGGCGAGGAGGTGGATCATTAGTTTGCCGGTTGGGCGCTTCAGTGCGGCAGCCGGCCTCTTGCTGCTCGGCGACCGCGTCAAGGAGCTGCTGGACGCGCTCCGTCGTGTGGCGACGCTCGTCGCCCTCGACCTTGTCTAGCTCGTCCGCTGCCACCTGGGCAGCTCGTATGTTCTCCGTAGGCGTGGCGTAGATGGGACGATCGGTCCCGAACATGCTGGCGATGGTCGCGCCATGCCCCCCAGGAGCCGGTGTGCCGCCGACGGCTCGGTCCATCTCCCGCCGGTAGGCCTCCGAAAGGCGTCTCATGCTAGCCAGTTGGTTGGCGCTTTTGATAAGCTGGATGCGGAGTGCTTCTAGCGTCTTGGTGTCGGTGTCTGCTGGGATGGGCGTTGACAAGTGTCACAGCGCCACATCGAGTGGGTCTCGAACACCTCCGCCCAAGTGCTTGCCACTACTGATGATAAGCACCTCCGTGACGGTGCTCCCACCGCTGTGCTGGCGAGGGGGCGGCTGGTCGTAGACGATCACGTTGGTGGGGAACACGTCAAGCGACGCCATGTCGGAGTGGACGATCATCAGATCGGTGCAGCCAATAGACTCCAAGTCCAAAGCAGGCTTGCTGGCGACATGGAGCTGGTCAAGGAGGGTGACGAGGCAGCTCTCGGGGCAATCCGTGCCCGTGTCAGACACAGGCTCGTCAAAGAGGTGGGTCTCGCCAACAAGATCGGCAAGGCAGCTTGCTACACAGGCGATCTCTGCACCGTGCAGCGCGTCGGTGCTGACGCTGTCGGGCGTGCTTGGCTGGCTACGCTCGCCAGGAAGAAACAAGGTTCCCGTCCAGAACAGGTCTCCGGACGACGGTGCACCTCGCCCCACGATGAGCACCAAATGTCGGGGGTTGGGTGCGACATATGCCAAAGGATGGCTTATCATGGTGGGAGCGAGTAGAACGTCGCCAGTGCCTGGAAGCGGGATGAGGCGTAGACACGAATGCCGGCGCACTTTACCCAGGTTCGGGGCTCTCCTAGGAGATAACACCCCTAGTCCTGCTCTGCGGGGTCTCCGCATGATCACTAAGGCACTAGTGAGTACAATGGTGCTCCTTGAGCTGTATGCTAGAGGTAGAAGAAGGCAGGGCTTGCTTTCTTCTTTCTCTATGTTTGAGTCTGGTTCTAACAGGTTGGGAACCCTTTGCATGGGTGCCTTGGGGGGTTTATATAGGCCTACCCCCCAGGGGTACAATGGTAACTTGGCCGGGTGTAGGACCCGGTTGTCAATGTCTCTAGTCACCAGCTGCTGGGGCCCACCGCCTGGTGGGCCCTGCCGACTATTCAGGTACGGAGCCGACAGGCCGCCTTCGCCGCTAGCGGGTCCGGTTGGTGGCTGATCATTGTAGCCGTGATGCTAATGACGCATGCTTGGTCAGGGAGGGCATGTCTACAGTCCCGCCGCTTGGTAGGAGATCACTGTAGCCTCACCGTGTCTAGTCTGATTAATGGTGCATGGGCCTCAAGGAAGGATCCGGCTGCCCGCCAAGAGCAGGATCCCCTTGGTTCCGACTGGCCAGGCCAGGCCGCCCTCCGGGCCCTGGCTGCCTGGTCGGGCCTGCCGTCGGCAGGCCGTACCGACAGGCCATCGTGGGAGCAGGCCCCGCTTGACAGGCGTGACGTCAAGGGTGGAATGGCAACAGTGCCGCATCGTGCAGAGATCTCCGCCTGTACGGGGCACTATGGCCACGCCAAGCCCAGGATTTGGGGGTGATGGGCTACACTGTAGTGTCACCCTGTCTTGTCCATTTGATGAGGGGCACGGATTCTGATGGCGCCGGGGGCCGCTTGCTAGGAGCCGGCCTCTCTGGAGGCCGCCTGCTAGGAGTCGTCCCGCCTTGGTGTTGTTTGCTGGTACTTGGCCGTCTTCTAGCAGCTGGCCTCCAGAAGGTGGCGCTTCATTCTGGAGTCTCATGGGGCGCAGCCGGCCCAAATTCTTGAAAGGTTCAGGGACTCGGGTTAGGCTACCTATGGCCCATTACTCCGACATCCCTACAACAAAGGAATAAATTTTATTTAAACTACTCCCAAGTTGTTCCAATATTTGAGAAGGTTCCTCCAACTCAAATCCCAATTAAACAAGTATCATCATTAAACCCAATTCAATTAATTAAAGAGTGATGAGATCAACAATAATACCCAATTCCAGATACTCAAGATGTCCATAACAGGGGACACGGCTAACCATGCTTAGTTTATACACTCTACAAAGGTTGCACACTTTTCCCCACAAGACTCGATGGCATCCATGATCGGACGATCGGGACGTAGTCTTTCTGAAGAATTAACTCTCTACTCCGGGCAGACCGGTGCACCGACTTTCCCCTACATCTGCTAGTCCACCTCTTCGAGAGCTCATACAACTTACTCAACTACGCCAGAGTCCATAATGGCTTGTGGCTGCACACGGAAGTTTCTAGGCATGAAATACCATATGATCCCTTTGAGCCTGGGTGATGAACCGAGAAAAAATCACATGGGTACTCCGGGATTTCCCTAATGGACAAACACTGGATTCTCAAGGTGCGCCAACGAGTCCACCCAGCTGTGTATTAAAGTTACCACCTTAATGTTATCCAAGACTAATAACTCTCATAACTTCCATGTGAATCACGATCCAATCCCCGTCTACAAGCATCGCTAAGCAATAATAGGGCATAACGTATATTCCCGGGGTGACCAAAAGGTATTAGGTTCCTACCTCAAGTACTACAACCAAACCACATGTTCCCAATCCTACACATGCAAATATTTGAGGGGCGATACTAATGCATAGTAAAAACTGGGTATAAAAACATATGATCAAATTGTAACTTGCCTTGCTGACGATCTGCAAACTCTATAGATTCATAGTAACAAGATTCACACTCCGGGCAATCCAACATAGACAAGCAATAGCGTACGTAAGCAATCACTCAAATGAAGCAGAGAGAAATCGAGAAAAGATCCAAATAAAACTCGAAACTAGCAAATGTCTAAACTAAAGAGAAAACAAAACCTAACAGCGTTATTTTCATGTGGATTAGATCTTAACAGTAGGTACATGTGATTAGCTACGATTTGCAAAAACAAACGACTCAAACGGAGATACGAAACTGAAGATACGAACGAAGCAAGATCGTTTACTAATCTGAACTAAACTCAAATTTTAAAGTGTCAAAATCATGTTCAAGTTGGTTAACTAGAAAGAAGAGATCGTTACGAAGATTTAGGCGTTGGTTTCATCTAATTTGGACAAACGAGCAAAAAGTTATGCTAGTTTTAAGATCAAGGGCTAAATCACGAGAAAACTATTCGTGGATAGGTCCCTGGCCAAAAATAAAACTAAAAATAAAAATCTGCGGAACGAACGTTCGTTAACGGAACTAAACGAATGAAACCATTTGATGAAACGATCTAACCAGTGAACATTTACTAAATAAACTAAAACAAAACGAAAAACCGATCTAATACTAAACCGATCTAAAAAATAGACCAGAAAACCGAACGGTTTTTATACCGTTTAACCGGAGAAAACCGGCGGCGGGTTCTGGCGGGCGGTGGCAAGATCCAGAGACGGACGTCTGCGGCGGGGCGGCGACAAGGCGAGGTGGCGGCAAGGGCGGCGGTGCGCAGCGCATCAACGGTAGCAGCAGGCGGCAGCGACGGACTGGGGCGGCGGCGGTGGCTTGGTTCGGCGGCGGCGCGGCTATGGAGGAGAGGAGGGGCGGCAGGGCGGCGGTATTTAAGGGCAGGGGGTGCGGCGGCCTTGGAGGAGGGGCAAGGTGGCACCGGGCGCAGCTCGGACTAGAACCAGAGACCAGCTCGGGGACGGTGGAGGCCTGCTGGGCCGGCTGGGCCTTCCGCCCAGTACGGTCTGGAACTTTGTTTTGAAACAATTTCGCCGCGAAGAGAAATCCTAATAAAATATAAAGAAAATCTAAAAATTCCAGAAACAATTTTCACCGTCCAAACCTAATATTTAGGACAAGATGAACATTTTTCTGGACTAAAATACAATTTTCAAAAAAGCAAGTTTTTCTCTAATTCAAATAAAATAGCAAATAAAAACCAACAAAATAAAAAATCTGATTTTAAAAATTCTTCTCCAATATTTCTCCTAGATTTTGAGGAAGTCATTTTATCCCCTCTCATTTATTTTTATTATTGGAAACAATTGAAGAGAAAATATTAAAACCAAATTGATCCTCTTTTCAAATATGAAATAAATTAAAATATGAAATTTTGTGAAACCTCCAACTCTCTCCTTGGGTCCTTGAGTTGCTTAAGATTTCTAGGATCACAACCAAATGCAAATAAATATGATATGCATATGATGATCTATGTATAACATCCAAATTGAAAATTGGGATGTTACAAACCTACCCCCTTAATATGAATCTCGCCCTCGAGATTCAGGTTGGTCAGCAAAAAGGTTTGGGTGGTCTTTGCGGAGATCTTCTTCTCGCTCTCAGGTGGCTTCCTCTTCGGTATGGTGGCTCACTGAACTTTGCAAAACTTGATAACCTTGCTGCAAGTAACTCGGCTAAAAAACTCAAGAATCTTAATTGGCTTCTCTTCATAGGTCAGATCACTATCCAACTGAATTGCTTCAAGTGGCACTGTATCTCTCAGAGGAATATCCACCATCTCAGCATGGCACTTCTTCAACTGGGAAACGTGAAACACATCATGAACTCCTAAAAATCCTTCGGGCAATTCCAACTTGTAGGCAACTTCTCCCATATGTTCCAAAACTCTATATGGTCCCACAAAGCGTGGTGCTAGCTTTCCCTTGACTCCAAAACGTTTCACTCCTCGAAGTGGGACACATGAAGATATGCCATGTCTCTGACTTCATAAGATACTTCCTTGCGCTTAGTATCTTCATAACTCTTCTGCCTGGATTGGGCTACCTTGACTCAGTCTCGAATTAACTTAACCTTCTGTTCAGAATCTCTAATTAAGTCTAGTCCGAACAACTATCGATCTCCAACTTCATCCCATGATAACAGTGTCCTGCACCTCCTTCTGTACAAAGCTTCGAAAGGGGCCATCTTCAAACTGGCTTGATAACTGTTGTTGTAGGAGAACTCTACATAGGGCAAATTGTCATCCCAACTAGATCCATAATCTAGCTCACAAGCTCTCAACATGTCCTCCGGAATCTGATTGCCTCTCTTGGTCTATCCATCTGTCTACATATGAAAGGCTGTACTGAACTCTAGCCTGGTACCCAAAGTTTCATCCAATTGATTCCAAAACTTTGAAGTAAACTGTGTTCCTCTATCTGACACGATGGTCCTCAGAACTCCATGACAACATACGATCCTCGTCATGTATATCTTTGCCACCTTAGCACTCGTATAAGTTGTCTTCACTAGGATGAAATGGGCTACTTTCGTCATGCGATCAACTACAACCCAAATAGAGTCATAGCCTGAATGAGTCCTGGGTAATCCAGTGACAAAATCCATGCCAAGTTACCCCACTTCCATTCAGGTATTGGCAACGATTGTAGCAATCCTGCTGGTTTCTGATGCTCTGCCTTTACTCTCTAACATACATCACATATTGCTAGATACTTGGCAATATCCTTCATCATTCCTGTCCACCAGAAACTTTCCTTCAAATCCGGATACATCTTAGTGTTGCCTGGGTGAATAGAGTAAGGCAAATCATGAGCCTCCTGAAGAATCAACTTCCTGATCTCAGGGTCATTAGGCACCTAAATACGATCCTCAAACCATAAGGTGTCGTGCTCATCCTCACGAAATCCTTTAGCATTTCCTTTATCTCAGCAATCTCCGTGTCTATGTTCTAGGCTTCTCTGATCTTACCCAACAAAGTGGACTGAATTTCCAATGTTCCAACATAGCCTTTTGGAACTATCTCCAAGCATAGCTCTCGAAGATCATCTGCTAACTCCTTAGGCAATCCTCCGGTTATGAACGTGTTAACATAAGTTTTGCGGCTCAATGTGTAACGCCCAATATGCGATACTATCCTAAAGAGACTCGAAGGTCCCACAAAGGATAGAACCGCATATTGATACGCTTTTGCAAGGTGGATATCATTACATCAACATTACATACTAGATGGGGATACATACAAGAGGCATACAATGCCACACGAATACAACATCATCATACCCAAGAGCAACATCCGACTATGGATGAAACACAAATAGAAACTCAAACGACATCGACCACGCTAGCCCAGGCTGCCGACCTGGAACCTATCCCCCGATCGAAGAAGAAGCAGAAGAAGAACTCCAAAACAAGCAAACATCGCTCCCGCATCATGATCATCGCATAACCTGTACCTGCAACTGATGTTGTAGTAATCTGTGAGCCACGAGGATTCAGCAATCCCATAACCATGGGTATCAAGACTAGCAAAGCTTAATGGGAAAGGAAGGGGTAAATTGGTGAGGTTGCAGCAGCGACTAAGCATGATATGGTGGCTAACATACGCAAATAAGAGCGAGAAGAGAACAAACGGAACGGTCGTGAAGCTAGCAATGATCAAGAGGTGATCCTGAACTCCTACTTACGTCAAACATAACCGAAAAACCGTGTTCACTTCTCGGACTCCGCCGAGAAGAGACCATCACGGCTACACACGCGGTTGATGCATTTTAATTCGTATCTGGTGTCAAGTTATCTACAACCGGACATTAACAAATTCCCATCTGCCACATAACCATGGGCACGACTCTCGAAAGTTTATACACTGCAGGGGTGTCCCAACTTAGCCCATCACAAGCTCTCACGGTCAACGAAGGATATTCCTTCTCCCAGGAAGACCCGATCAGTCTCGGAACCCCGGTTTACAAGACATTTCGACAATGGTAAAACAAGACCAGCAAAGCCGCCCGATGTGTCGACAATCCCGATAGGAGTCGCACGTATCTCGTTCTCAGGACACACCGGATAAGCGAAGCGTATAGGTACCGACGTAACCCAAGTTGCCAAGGGATGGTCCCACACGGTGCTCTAGTTTGGACCAACACTTAGACAAGCATTGGCCCGGGGGGGCTAAAATAAGATGACCCTCGGGTTAATTACTCCCAAGGGAAAGGTATAGGTGGTAGGCAAATGGTAAAACCAATGTTGGGCCTTGCTGGAGGAGTTTTATTCAAGGCAAACTGTCAAGGGGGTCCCATAAATCACCCAACCGCGTTAGGGACGCAAAATTCGGGAACATAATACTGATATGACGGAAACTAGGGCGGCAAGAGTGGAACAGAACACCAGGCATAAGGCCGAGCCTTCCACCCGTTACCAAGTGTATAGATGCATTGATAATATAAGAGATATTGTGATATCCCAACATAATCCTGTCCAACATGGAGCAATCTACAACTTCACCTGCAACTAGCAACGCAATAAGAGGGGCTGAGCAAAAGCGGTAACGTAGCCAAGCAACGGTTTGCTAGGAAGGGTGAAAAGGTTAGAGGCTGACATGACAATTTTGGGAGGCTTGAAGAGCAAATGATAGGAAGCGCAGCAAAGCAATAGAACGAAGCAACTAGCATGGCAATGATGGTAGTGAGATCCAAGGTGACGGTCATCTTGCCTGAAATCCCGCAAGGAAGAAGAATGAGTCCATGAGGAAGATGAAGCCACGAAGACGAACCAAGTGTAGATGAACGAATCCTCACGATCGCAACGAAATGGGAACTATCTAGAAGAAGCACACACCATGGTAAAGACACCACACATAAACATGACATGATGCTCAACCAAGTATGATGCAAGACAAGACTACATGAAACTACTCATGGCAAGAGATGATGCATACAAGAACACATCAAAGCAAGGTTAAATGAGGCTGGAAACAACATATAACAATTCTGGTAAGTCCTCATATGCAAATTTAGAAATTGGTCCAGAACTGAATAAACCTTAAGTTCAAGTAGTTAAACAACTAGTTAAGATGCACCAAGATGATCTACACGAAATTATAGTCAAGTTACATATAAAGCTGATTTAGTTCGGAGCTACGGTCTAGAAGATATGAGCAAAACAAGTTAAACATGGCATTGATGAAAAATGCATACAAACATCAAGAAAACACTCTCAAAACATGGATGCAACATTATAACATGAAACTACATGCAAAATCAAGCAAGTTTCATATAGAGCACAATCAAAACGGAGCAACGGTGCAACACATACACATGAAACAAGTTTAAAGGACAAGTTGTCCAAAACAGCAACTAGGCATCTAGCAAGCATCCAAACAGTATGCTACAGCATCTCAACGTGAAAACAAAAGGCATTGGCATGAAGTACAGGTAAACCATGACAAAACATGAACACTGAGCTATCTCCAGAAATCATTCAAACATGCTCAAAAGGAGATAGCAATATTGCAAATAATAACAGTTTCAGACTTAGCAGAAATAGTATCAGGTTGCAATGTTTAGACCTATCAAACAACATGATACATGAACTTAAAATGGCAAGCAAAGGCATGGCATGCTAATATTAAAGAAAAAGAACAAAACTCCCTTACTGAACTAATTCCAAAGATCAAGAGAAAACATGGTAGCATCCATGCAAACATGGCAAATGATATGACAGATTCAGACATGGCAGGAACAACGATAAGTAGGCATGTTGGTGAGCTTGTGCCACTCACCACAGAGCAATACATAGCATGACGAGGAAACCAACAGTAATATGAAATATTTATGAATGTAAGAATGGCAAGAGCAAGTTCATAGGGCCCATGGATCACTAGCAAAGCTCATGGCAAAACTGAACTTAATGTTGACAGGCTGACATCAACATTATTTACCAATTTGAGAGCAAGATTACAACAAGCTACTGCAGGACATAAATGCAACCAGGGGCATGGATGGATAGAGCATGATATTTATAATAAAACATCGTTAGTGAACATCTCCAGATTATGCATAGAATGACTTGTAGCAGCAGGTTTACATTGCATCATGCTGAAGCAGATTCAGTTTAGCAAAACAGTAACAAGTACCCTACTTCACGAGCTCGATGCACTCACTACAAGACCCACAAAAATAATTGGATTGCACCACAGTAAAGATGGCATGATGTAGCTCAAAACTCATGTATACATCAAGCTCGTAGGATGCACACACAAAATGCAATGAAAAAGACAAATCACCAAGTTCTGATAACAGACATAAGTTAACATCATATAGCACTCTTGCAACAATGATTCGGGCATCAAGATGGACTCAAACAAGCATGGAACACTGGAATGAAAAGTAGAGCATCTCATGATGAACATTTTGATATATTGCACGCACAAAACAGAGTAGTGCACGTGCAGATATGATGCGATGAACAGGGCAACAGAATGCTGAAATATAATGACTTAGAGGAAAATCCGGGGTCAACCTCATTTTGGATCTAGGGTTTGCGCACGGTCTTTGAGGCGGAGCTGGGCTCGCCGGAGACGAGCGGCGGCGCGGTGGCCGGAGTCGGCCCGGAAAAGGGCACCGACAGGATGGAGGTGCCGGATCCGGGCAGCACCGGCCCGGATCTGGCCGGAGGAGGCCGGAGCGCGCGGGGCCGGGCGGCGACCGGGGAGGAGGAGGCGAGGTCGGGCGGGCAGTGGCCCGGGGTGGCGACCGACGTGGCGGCGCGATGGAGGCGGATGGAGCGGCGGCCAGTGGCGAGGCGAAGGCCGGCGGCGGGGGAGGCGCTCGGGGGCGCGGGCTCCCGCGGGGAGCGGTGGCGGCGTCCCGGGCTCGGGAGGGCCGGCCACGGGCCTGGCAAGCCGACGGCGCGGGCGACTGAGGCGCGCCACGTGGCGGACGCCGATTGGTGTGGAGGCGGTGGCGCGGGCTTTGTTCGGCGCGGACGGACATGCCCGGCGCCGAGAGGGGAATTTTTAGGGTTTGGACTGCGGGATTCCGGGGGGAGGCACCTATTTATAGGTAGAGGGAGCAAGGAGAGTCCAAATGAGGTGCGGTTTTCGCCCACACGATCGCGATCGAACGAGCGAGAGCATGGAGGGGGTTTGGATGGGCTCATGGGCTGTTATGAACGGGTGTTGGGCTGCACAATGAAGGGGAATTTGGGCTATGCGGTTAACCGTTGAAGTATCAAACGGACTCCAAATGGCACGAAACTTGACAGGAGGTCTACCGGTGGTGCACCAAGGCCGCTTGGCAAATCATGATCCATTCTGAGAATGTTTAACACCCACTCCCGAAGAGAGACAAGAAGGGGACGCCGGATGACATAGGAGTGTCGGATTGCAAAACGGACAACGGAAAAAAAATGCTCGGATGCATGAGACGAACACGTATGCAAAATGAGATGCACATGATGACATGATAGAATGCAACATGCCAGCAATGACATGGCAATGACAGCGAATAACTGGTAGACACCTGGCACATCGAATCCGGGGCATTACAACTCTCCTCCACTAACAAGAGATCTCGTCCCGAGATCTTAGGACCGAGACAGAAGGGAAAAGGGATGAGTGAAACAAGAACTCAAGAGAAGAAGCAAATAATCGAGAGCACTCGAGAAGAAGAGAGGAACGACGAGAATGATGAGAATCAAAATCTCACGGAATCAGATAGACTATGAAACCACTCCGGTTAGAACGAGATAAGAAACGAATAAGACTGAAAGGATTTAGGCAGCACTCTGACTGAACATGGAAAGAATAGAACATGAACTTCACAAGATGGGATGGCACTTGATGAGATGAACAACGCAATGCCGCCGGAAGAATTGAAAGAATGGAATGAAAAGAACGGATGGAAGAACAAGAACTTTCACGATGAATGAATATGATAGAGTCCTTAGAGGAAGGGCTGAACGGAGTTGTTGAGAAAATCAACAAAAAAAGAATAAGCTTGATGTGGGTTTATGAATAACATCTCAAAATTTTTAGGTGATAACCGGCCACAAACGGAAATGATTGGATAGCTAAGAAGAATGAAGAAAAGAAAAACTCCACTTCAAAATAATACGAAGAATTAACTGCACCTCGAGAAGCAATAAGAAGGATACTTGAGCTCCTTCGATTAGAATCTTGATGAACTCTTTGAAGAATGAATTAAATCATGATGATCCACCATGAAGACCTCCGGTAACAAAAGGGTGCCGAGATAAAATTGAAGGATGAAAGGGATAAGATTAAAGCTTGCGGTGACTTAGATCGAGGTTCCGACGAAATGGCCGAGGAAATTTGATCTCCGAAAAAGAAAAGATGAAAACACTTGGAACTAGAATTTATTCATCAAGAACAAACTCCGAAGGAAGGGATTACTCACTTGGATGAAATAAGAATAAGATTTACGTTATGCTTATCCTCACCAAATTAAATTGATGACAAGCAATGGATTTTGCATGCTACTTATTCTTCTTGAAAAGGATTGAGAAGTGACATATCGCAAACTTGAGAAGGTCTTCATGAAACACCGGTAGGATTGGAAAGGACGAATGAATTAATATGATAATCAAAGAAAAAGAATCTTGAACGAACTAGCGTAAGAATTCGAAAATGACTGACGAAAGAGAATGAATCACCGAGAAGAATTAGAAGAACAAATACGCTTGAGGGGATTTAGATGCAACAAGAACAAAGAGATCATGAGCTGATTAAAGAACACCTGAATGAAGCACCAGGATAATTGGATAAAGGTAGCTGGAATGATGGCCTCCGATGAAAAGAAATGGAAAAAGAACTCCTGACATACTTCGGATAGGTAAGAAAAGAATATCTGACAAATGGAATAATTCGAGAGGGTAAGATGAAGCTAGAACCACGAATCTTCGAGAGAACGGGCAAGATTTAGAGGAAAAAACTCTTCTTAGGTCTTCAAATGACGACGAGAAACACCACCAAAAATAACTTAGATACTCTGGTAGAATGAAAAGCGAAAAGGTTGAGCCAACAATGAAAAGAATTTGAAAGCGATCTTGTGGGAGGCATGTGACTGATGAAATTCATTCTTACGTCAAACTTGAAAAGATTTAGGAATGGCTCCGAAATAATTAGAAGAGTCAGGTAAGATCCTGGAAAAAGACCTGTGGGTTAGGGCCCACTAAAAGAAACACCGTTGGAAAGGGATATTGAAGAGATAGATGATGCACCAGAACAATTTAAAATATCTGAATGAGGTGACAACCTCGAATTAATTGGAACACAGACAAATCTTCTGAATGATTTTAATAGCGAGAGGCAAACGAGCAAGGAGAACACTTGATCCAAGGAAAAGAATGTGATCAACCCAAAAAACTTGAATTGAGTGCGCCGGAAAAAGAAAGGGATGAATAATGATGAACGAGACGAGAATTCACCGGTTGAAATAATTGAGGGAAGACTGAAGAGGCTCCACATAAATGAAATTGATGCTTGAAACAGACTCAGGCTCCGAGAAGAAAAAGGGTGGGAGGGCGGGAAAACAAAGGCAACTTGGAAGGGGAAACTGACGAATATCCTGAAGAGAAAACCCAGGTTGAAAGAAAGCAAAGGCTTCACACGAGTAGGATGGATACTCGATTACGGACTCTGGCTCCAAGAAGAAAAGGGTTGGGCGGGTGGGAAAAGAAAACAACTGAGGATTGAACTTGGCAAAGAAGAAGAGGCTCGAGTCAACTTGAGGAGAAATGCACCGGATGAAAAGAGCTGAGAACCAACGAACGAAAAACTAACCGCGTGATCCTAAAGAAAGTTTGAAAAGGGAAGAGGACTAATTCAAAACACCTACATCAAGATCCCTCACCAGAGCGACGGAGGGGCTGAGGAGTAAAAAGAATTCCTACTCTCCGATATAACTAGACTCCAAAAACAGTTTTCTTCTAGACTCGACAATGGCCAACTACGATCAAACAAGGGGGCTCCTATAGTCGGTCGAGGCTCTGATACCAACTTGTCACGCCCAATATGCGATACTATCCCAAAGAGACTCGAAGGTCCCACAAAGGATAGAACCGCATATTGATACGCTTTTGCAAGGTGGATATCATTACATCAACATTACATACTAGATGGGGATACATACAAGAGGCATACAATGCCACACGAATACAACATCATCATACACAAGAGCAACATCCGACTACGGATGAAACACAAATAGAAACTCAAACGGCATCCACCCTGCTAACCCAGGCTGCCGACATGGAACCTATCCCCTGATCGAAGAAGAATTAGAAGAAGAACTCCAAAACTAGCAAACATCGCTCTCGCATCATGATCATCGCATAACATGTACCTGCAACTTATGTTGTAGTAATCTGTGAGCCACGAGGACTCAGCAATCCCATAACCATGGGTATCAAGACTAGCAAAGCTTAATGGGAAAGGAAGGGGTAAAGTGGTGAGGCTGCAGCAACGACTAAGCATGATATGGTGGCTAACATACGCAAATAAGAGCGAGAAGAGAACAAACGGAACGGTCGTGAAGCTAGCAATGATCAAGAGGTGATCCTGAACTCCTACTTACGTCAAACATAACCCAAAAACTATGTTCACTTCCCGGACTCCGCTGAGAAGAGACCATCACGGCTACACACGCAATTGATGCGTTCGTATCTGGTGTCAAGTTATCTACAACCGAACATTAACAAATTCCCATCTGCCACAAAACCGTGGGCACAGCTCTCGAAAGTTTATACACTGTAGGGGTGTCCCAACTTAGCCCATCACAAGCTCTCACGGTCAACGAAGGATATTCCTTCTCCCAGGAAGACCCGATCAGTCTCAGAATCCCGGTTTACAAGAAATTTCGACAATGGTAAAACAAGACCAGCAAAGCCGCCCGATGTGTTGACAATCCCGATAGGAGTCGCACGTATCTCGTTCTCAGGACAAACCGGATAAGCGAAGCGTAGAGGTACCGACGTAACCCAAGTTGCCAAGGGATGGTCCCGCACGGTGCTCTAGTTTGGACCAACACTTAGACAAGCATTGGACCGGGGGGGGGGCTAAAATAAGATGACCCTCGGGTTAATTACTCCCAAGGGAAAGGTATAGGTGGTAGGCAAATGGTAAAACCAATGTTGGGCCTTGCTGGAGGAGTTTTATTCAAGGAGAACTGTCAAGGGGGTCCCATAAATCACCCAACCGCATTAGGGACGCAAAATCCGGGAACATAATACCGATATGACGGAAACTAGGGCGGCAAGAGTGGAACAAAACACCAGGCATAAGGCCAAGCCTTCCACCCGTTACCAAGTGTATAGATGCATTAATAATATAAGACATATTGTGATATCCCAACATAATCCTGTCCAACATGGAGAAATCTTCAACTTCACCTGCAACTAGCAACTCTATAAGAGGGTGAAAAGGTAACGTAGCCAAGCAATGGTTTGCTAGGAAGGGTGAAAAGGTTAGAGGCTGACATGGCAGTTTTGGGAGGCTTGAAGATCAAATGATAGGAAGCGCAGCAAAGCGATAGAATGAAGCAACTAGCATAGCAATGATAGTAGTGAGATCCAAGGTGACGGTCATCTTGCCTAAAATCCCGCAAGGAAGAAGAACGAGTCCATGAGGAAGATGAAGCCACGAAGACGAACCAAGCGTAGACGAACGAATCCTCACGATCGCAACGAGACGGGAACTATCGAGAAGAAGCACACAACATGGTAAACACACCACACATAAACATGACTTGATGCTCAACCAAGTATGATGCAATACAAGACTACATGAAACTACTCATGGCAAGAGATGATGCATACAAGAACAACCCATCAAAGCAAGGTTAAATGAGACCGGAAACAACATATAACAATTCCGGTAAGTCCTCATACGCAAATTTAGAAATTGGTCCAGAACTGAATAAACCTTAAGTTCAAGTAGTGAAACAGCAATTTAAGATGCACCAAGATGATCTACACGAAATTTTAGTCAAGTTACATATAAAGTTCATTTAGTTCAGAGCTACGGTCTAGAAGATATGAGCAAAACAAGTTAAACATGGCATTGATTCAAAATGCATACAAACATCAAGCAAACACTCTCAAAACATGGATGCAACATGATAAAATGAAACTACATGCAAAATCAAGCAAGTTTCATATAGAGCACAATCAAAACGGAGCAACGGTGCAACACATACACATGAAACAAGTTTAAAGGACAAGTTGTCCAAAACAGCAACTAGGCATCTAGCAAGCATCCAAACAATATGCTACAACATCTCAACATGAAAACAAAAGGCATGAGCATGAAGTACAGGTAAAGCACGACAAAAGATGAACACTGAGCTATCTCCAGAAATCATTTGAACATGCGCAAAAGGACATGGCAATATTGCAAATAATAACAGTTTCAGACTTAGCAGAAATAACATCAGGTTGCAATGCTAAGAGCTATCAAACAGCATGATACAAGAACTTAAAATGTCAAAAAAAGGCATGCCATGCTAATACTAAAGACAATGAACAAAACTCCCTTACTGAACTAATTCCAAAGATCAAGAGAAAATATGGTAGCATCCATGCAAACATGGCAAATGATATGACAGATTCAGACATGGCAGGAACAACGATAAGTAGGCATGTTGGTGAGCTTGTACCACTCACCACAAAGCAATACATGGCATGAAAATGTGACCAACAGTAATATGACATATTTATTAAGCTAAGCATGGCAAGAGCAAGTTCATAGGGCCCATGGATCACCAACAAAGCTCATGGCAAAACTGAACTTAATGTTAACAGGCTGACAGCAACATTATTTAGCAATTTGAGAGCACGACTACAACAAGCTACTGCATGCTACAAATGCAACTAGGGGCATGGATGGATATAGAATGACATTTATAACAAAACATCATTAGTGAACATCTCCAAATTATGCATAGAATGACTTGTAGCAGCAGGTTTACATTGCATCATGATATAGCAGATTCAGTTTAGCAAAACAGTAACAGCAAGTACTCTACTTCACGAGCTCGATGCACTCACTAAAGACCCACAAAAATACATGTATTGCACCACAGTAAAGATGGAATGGTGTAACTCAAAACTCATGTAGACATCAAGCTCATAGCATGCACACACAAAATGAAATGAAAAAGACAAATCACCAAGTTCTGATAAGAGACAACAGTTAACATCATATAGCACTCTTGCAACTATGATTCGGGCATCAATATGGACTCAAACAAGCATGGAACACTGGAATGAAGTGTAGAGCATCTCATGATGAACATTTTGGTATATTACACGCACAAAACGGAGTAGTGCACATGCAGATATGATGCGATGAACAGGGCAACAGAATGCTAAAATATAATGATTAGAGAAAAATCTGGGGTCAACCTCGTTTCGGATCTAGGGTTTGTGCACGGTCTTCGAGGCGGAGCTGGGCTCGCCGGAGACTAGCGGCGGCGCGGCGGCCGGAGTCGGCCGGGGAAAGGGTGCCGGCGGGATGGAGGTGCCGGATCCGGGCAACACCAGCCCGGATCTGGCCGGAGAAGGCCGAAGCGCGCGGGGCCGGGCGGCGACCAGGGAGGCGGAGGCGAGGTCGGGCGGGCGGCGGCCGGGGGCGGCGACCGGCGTGGCGGCGCGGTGGAGGCGGACGGAGGCGGAGGCCGGCGGCGGGGGAGGCGCTCGGGGGCGCGGGCTCCCGCCGGGAGCGGCGGCGGCGTCCCGGGCTCGGGAGGGCCGGCCATGGGCCTGGCAGGCCGACGGCGTGGGCGATGGAGGCGCGCCATGTGGCAGACGCCGGTTGGTGCGGAGGCGGCGGCGCGGGCTTTGTCCGGCACGGACAGACACGTCCGGCGCCGAGAGGGGAATTTTTAGGATTTGGACTGCGGGATTCCGGGGGGAGGCACCTATTTATAGGCAGAGGGAGCTAGGAGAGTCCAAATGAGGTGCAGTTTTTGCCCACACGATCGTGATCGAACGAGCTAGAACATAGATGGGGTTGGGATGGGCTCATGGGCTGTTATGAAGGGGTGTTGGGCTGCACAACGAAGGGGGTTTTGGGCTACGCGGTTAACCGTTGAAGTATCAAACGGACTCCAAATGGCACCAAGCTTGACACGCGGTCTACCGGTGGTGTACCAAGGCCGCTTGGCAAATCACGGTCCATTACGAGAATGTTTAACACCCGCTCATGAAGAGAGACAAGAAGGGGACGTCATATGACATAGGTGTGTCGGATTGCAAAATGGACAACAGGGAAAAAATGCTCGGATGCATGAGATGAACACGTATGCAAAATGAGATGCACATGATGACATGATAAAATCCAACACGCCAGCAATGACATGCAATGACGGTGAATAACTGGCAGACACCTGGTGCATCGAATCCAGGGTGTTACACCATGCATCTGCTACGACATTGGCCTTTCCTAGATGATAATGCAGTCTCATATCATAATCCTTTATGAGATCCAACCATATCCTTTGCCTGAGGTTTAATTCTTTCTGCGTGAAGATGTATTTCAAACTCTTATGATCCGTGTGAACATCACAACGGTTCCCAATGAGAAAGTGTCTCCATGTCTTGAGCGCATGCACTACGGCTGCTAACCCCAAATCATGCGTATCATAATTCAACTCGTGAGGTCGAAGCTGTCGTGAGGCACATGAAACAACTCTTCCATCCTGCATAAGCACTCCTGCAAGTCCTCGACGTGAAGCGTCGCAATACACTTGGAAATCCTTGCGTTGGTCTAGGAGAATCAGCACTGGGGTCGTAACCAAACGCTTCTTCAACTCCTGAAAAGTGGCCTCACAATCCTTAGTCCATTTAAACTTGGTGTCCTTCTTCAATAACTCTGTCATGGGCTTCGCAATCTTGGAAAAATTCTCAATAAATACTCAATAATAACCTGCGAGTCCAAGAAAACTTCTGATCTCTCCCACTGAGGTGGGTGCCAACCATTTAGTGACAGAAACAACCATGGTAGGGTCTACTGCTATTCCTTCTCCGGATATAACATGTCCATGAAATCCAACTTCCTTCAACCAAAACTCACATTTGCTGAACTTGGCATACAACTGATGCTCTCTTAGCTTCTCAAGAACCAATCGTAAATGCTCCTTATGCTCTTCTTCATTCTTCGAGTAGACCAAAATGTGATCAATAAACACCACGACGAACTTATCCAAAAATTCCATGAACACCTTGTTCATCATACTCATCAAATAGGCAGGGGCATTAGTCAAACCAAATGACATAACTGTATACTCATATAGCCTATACCTCATAGTAAAAGCTGCCTTAGGTATATCTTGCTCTCGGATCTTCAACTAGTGGTAACCTGATCGAAGATCGATCTTGGAGAAAACTTTAGCTCCTTGTAGCTGGTCAAACAAATCAATGATCATCGGTAGAGGGTATTTGTTCTTGATCGTCACCTGATTAAGCGCACGATAATCAACAACCATCCTCAAAGATCAATCCTTCTTATCCACTAGAAGCACTGGGGCTCCCCAAGATGATGAACTTGGTCGAATATAACCTTTCTCTAGTAACTCCTTAATCTGCTTCTTAATTTCCTCCAAATCCTTTGCGGGCATCTGATACAGTCTCTTTGATATTGGTACGGTGCCTTGCAATAACTCAATCAAAAAATCAATGTCTCGATCTGGTGGCATGCCTGGTAACTCTTCCGGAAATACGTCGGGGTAATCCTTCACCACTGGTGCTTCTTCCTGAACAAGTCCTGATAAGGAATTCACCTGAGTCCTCCTCGACGCATGCTTGGATACATACTTGATCCTCTTTCCTTCTGGGTGGTGAGAAGAATTGATTTACTAGCGCAATCGATGTTTCCCTCAAACTTGGATAGCCAATCCATGCCTAGTATCACATCCAATCCTTGTGACTCCAGAACAATCAGGTCAGTGGGGAAAACATGTCTACCTATGGTTACTGGTAATTGATAGCATCCCCTACTAGCCATATACTCTGCTCCTGGGAACTTACTAACATAGGTGACTTAAGGGCTACTATTGGAAACTTATACTTATCCACAAATCCCCTTGATATGAGTGAATGAGATGCACCAGTATTGAAAAGAACAAGTGTTGTAAATGCATTAATCAAAAACTTACCGACAACTGCGTCAGGTTGATCCTCAATATCCTCCACACTAACGTGGTTCACCTGAACTTTGGTGAAGGGGTTGGGCTTCTTTGCAGAACCTCCATTGCCATTTCCATTCTTTGCTTCAGGACATTTAGTGGCATAATGTTTGGTCTTCCCGCACTTGAAACAAGTAATGTGGCTCAGATCCCTCTTGGATGGTGTTGCGGGGTTGGAACGGTTCTGGCTACTACTTGCTCCATTCCCATTGCCATTCTTGGGGCCACTATGGTTGTGCGAACTTGCTCCATTTTGCGTATGTCCTCCATGGTTATGGCCTCCATGGTTGTGAGTATGTCCTCCTGAGTATGTGGAATAGCGGGACTTCTGCTGGGTTCCAGATGTGTACCTCCCCTGTCCATACTTCCTCTTGCGATTGCCAGTCTGTTGCTGCTTGCCTTCTAACATGAGGGCCCTGTCTACCAGCTCCTGGTAGTTGTTGAAGGTTGCCACCATCAACTACATGCTCAGCTCATCATTGAGTCCGTCAAGAAACTTCTCCTACTTCGCGGCATTTGTGGCCACATCATCTGGGGCATAACGGGCTAACTTGCTAAACTCAGCCACGTACTATCCCACTGTACGACCTCCTTGGCGCAAGTTGCAAAACTCGCGCTTCTTCATGCTCATAGCTCCTGTTGAAACTAGGGCGGTGCAGAAAGCCTACTAAAACTCATCCCATGTAACTATATCAATAGGGTAAGTGGTGGTGAAGTTCTCCCACCAAGATTCTACGGGTCCATCAAGCTGATGTGCGGCAAAGCGCATTCTCTCCGCACATGTGCATCCTGCAGTGGTAAGCTCTCTTCCAATCTTGCGGAGCCAATCATTTGCAACAATTGGCTCGGTGGTGCTAGAGAACACCGCCGGATTCAACCTCAGAAAACGGGCTAGGTTGTCAACAGGGGGTGGTGGCGGTGGGTTGTTGTTGTTTTTGTTTTTGTTGTTTTTATTGCCTTGGTTCTCGTTCTGAACTAGCATTTGCATCAAGGCATTATGTTGCTGGATCAACTGAGTGAGCTCCGGTGGGAACCCGAATCCATTGTCACGACTCAGAGGCATCTGATGGGTTAGAAGGGGTGAGAAAACAGAATAGAATAATGTCTGAGAGAGATTCACTACCCATATTGATACGGGGCTAACCCGATGTAGGCCGATCTTTCACGATTGGAGTGGGATCCGTCGAAGAACACGATGAACATGGGGAAGAACAGGGAGAAATCACAAGGGGAAACACTCAAGAACAAGTCCAATCACACATCCACTAGACAATCAAACACACAAGATCACAAGGTACATGAACAACAAAGGGAAAGATACAAGGTAAGGTTCATCTCCAAGCGGAGGTCTTGATGATATCCTAGACGGATCTTCCCACGAGGGGGTCTTGATGATATCCCGCAGGATCTTCTCCTAGATGGAGGTCTTGGCTCCAAAGGAGTGGTGGTCTCTCTCTCTCTCAACAGTAGAGATAGGTAGGAGCAAAGCTCACATACAAATGAGCTATCACTTTGCTAACCCTAACTAGGAGGAGGGGGAGGAGTATATATATAGTCTTAGCTATGAAGGGGTAAGTGGGGATGGGATACATGGGCCTTTGGCTCGACTCTGCGCGCAGGCAGGCGCCGGATGTCCGAGATGGGGCCCGGATGTCCGGGCTCTCGTGAGACGCCGGATGTCCGAAGCGGTTGGCCGGATGTCCGGCCCGAAGTGGCCAAGCTACTGGATACACTACAAAAAAATACACTTCTGTGATGATACGTGTTTGTCACAGTAGGTCGCATTTTTTGTCATGCATTACATCCATGACAATTTTGACAGAATCAAGATAGTCATACATGTGCTGTCGTAGAAGTGTTCCATGACATTACCAAAATTATCATCACGGAAGTGTCCACTTCCACGACGATAAATCGTGCGTCACAGAAGTGCTTTCGTCAAGGGTGACCGACACGTGGCATCCACTGTAACGGAACACCGTTAAGCTATCGGGTCGGGTTTTCGATCCTATAACCCATTAACAGCCCCGACAAATGGGGATTTTCCACATGTAAAATCATCATTGGCTGGAGGAAACGCGTGTTGGCTCATCATTGGGACAGATGTCATCCACTCACTGGACAGAAGGCGTCTATGATACGTCGACACGTGGCACGGCCCAACAGTGGCCCATTCCTGTGAAAATGCTGGCCCCTTTGACTTGGTCAAATGCTGGCGGGCCGGCCCATGGAAAGCCTGTTAACGGCCTGTTAGCATATAGCCCATTTACAGCCCTCTAACCCAAGGCCCGTTACGCCCTATGCGAATTAGGCCCAGTAGTGTCATCGGGGCCATCCAAGATGATTCCAGCCCATTTTGACTTCTGGCCCATGTATGGCCCATGACGTCTTTCGGCCCATATGAGGCCCTTTGTAACTCTTGGCCCATTAGCGGCCCGTGCTAAAACTGGCCCACAATGAACAGTGTATTACTTTACACCCATTTAACGGCCCGAGGTGAAACTGGCCCGTAATGAACAGTGTAACACTTTATACCCATTAACGGGCCATTATTCCGTTGGGCCGTTTCCAGCCCAAGTTAACTTTCGGCCTTCTGAGGGCCCATTTATTCTTGGGCTCATTTGCAGCATTCGGTTACTTACGGTCCGTTACTGTCATTTTCTGCTTGTGGGCCAAATTCAGCCCGTCGTTACAGTCGGCCCGTTTGTGGTCCGTTAGTATGTTGGGCCATTTTCATAGCATCACCAAATATGGCCTATTAACGGCCCGTTATGGTCAGCCCATAAAACGTACAATTTCCATTATATGCCCGTCTACGGCCCATTAAAGGCCCGTACAAGACCCATAAATGAGTCGGCAGCACATGGATCCTACAAGACGTAGAAGGCCCATGGATCCTACGAGACGTAGAAGGCCCATGGATCCTACGAGATGTAGAAGGCCCATGGATCCTACGAGACGTAGATGGCCCATGGATCCTACGAGACGTAGAAGGCCCATGGATCATACGAGATGTAGAAGGCCCATGGATCCGACGGCCCGTGAAGGCCCACGGTCGGGCGAGTTGGCCCCCGTTTAAACGATATAGCATATTCAAAGAATTATCCTACTCAATACTATCACCTCTAAAAAGCATACACTATACAACAAAGAGATCAAGGCATAGAAAGGTAGAATAATCCTACACTATACAATAAAGAAATTACAGCCGATTATACCCACTGGGCATTATGGTTCGGCACATGCGATAATAAAGCATACACAAATAGCAAATTACATACACTGGGCAAATACAACTCATACGTCATGGACGCGCATCAACTTAACTCCATTTGAACTATAATCTCTTCAGAAAATAGGATTGGCCGGATTCAGATAGCACAAATTTCAGTCTGCAAAATCTCCAATTCCTTCATGGTTACCTTCGTGTCTTGTTTCATTTTTGACTCCTGCATCTAATACCTGCATGTCCAGTCTCAACTTGTTGATTATACGTTGACAATCATGTACACGTTGTCTTGCCACCTCTAGTTGATGCTCGAGAACATCAGCACATTCCAATTCCAATCCATAATCATTCTGTAACGGCCATGCCGCACTGCTCGCAGATTTTTGTGTTGATGTCACTTCATCCTGAAATGTTTCTGTAAGTACACATGACTAGGGCAAAAATATAGTTACAACAGTGAAGCGAACAAGACACTATTTTGTACTACATGGCAAAACAGGACTAACAATAATGTTACACGTCACTTTCAAAAAAAATGTTACACGTCATGAAGCATAAGCAGGTGATATTTTAAAAATTATAAAAAAGATAGTCTGTGCAGCCTGCATACAGAAATCCCTCTTAGCTCACCAGAGGAGCATGATGTTGGGGCCCAATCGAAAACACAGACAAGTTACAAATTTAGACAGCACGTTGCGTATAAGTAAGCAAGCAGTTGGCCATTCTGTACCTCAATTAAAGTCTTAGGGAGCATAATGAACAGCAGAGGGTTTCATACAAACATACTACAGCAGGCAAAACTATGCAATCATTAGCGTAGTATAAACTAGATTGTGAGCCTCATGCAATAATAGTTGGTTAATAGACTTCAAAGCTTCAGGCACACTTCGGCAGAGTAATTAAATGGTAAGGCCTTTAATTATGTCAACTAATAGTGATACAAGTACCGAACATCAGGCATGATTATTTGGGCATCTCATTAACTGAGGACAAATAAAGCAATTGAAAAGAGAAAATTAACTATGCCTGAAACAAACAAGGAATTGAACTGTTGAGTTGCATACAGTGACTTACCTTAGCAGGTTGAAGAGGCTCAGCGCAGCTCCTACTTCTCTTGCAAGGCTCCTTCCTAACATCTTGTACTTGGAAATCCTCAATCTTATCTTCATTGCACCCCCTCTGCAAGGTGACACAAACTAGTTACTCGTCTCCTTGGAAGATAAATATGCATACTTTCCAGTCTGTGAACACAAAAGGATGAGATTATAACAAAACAACACCACATAATGAAACATGCCGCATCTCTTGCACTTGCACACAATGAAATGAGCATTTACTATGTCTGCACTATGTAAAAACTAGGCATACCTTCGAACTGGATCTCCAGGTACTCTTGGAGAGCCTACTGTAGTGTACAGCCAAACCTTTATGTCACCTATGAGTTAGACAAGGCCCCACTACAGCAGCCCTTCATGTTTAAATCGTTGACAAGCTCTGTTAGAGTGTTAGGTCAAGAACAGCAAGTAATCAAAGCAAACAGTCCTAGTATGGCTGGCTGATGCAAAAGAGCAATTGAACAGATGTGTGAGCAATTCTTACATATCAAGAAAAGAAGCAAAGAAGGAGGCTTAAAGACCATCACTTTACTGACCAGATTTAAGGGGCATTTAAACATCATGTGCAACATATGAACTAACATAAACATTGCATATTCTAGATTCTACAATGGAATGCACATGTATTAGGTTATGCCATGTATGAAGATGCCTAAATGTACAGATAGTAGGCAGGAGTGATTCATCATTGCACGCACAATTGAATTGCAGGTTAAGGGCCAGTTCGATTCCGCCTTTTTAGGGCATATTGTCAAAATAATCCATAAAAGATTTAAAGAAGTCATTTTTGAGTTATGGGCTTGGGCTTAACTAATTTCGCTTTGGAGGGGGGTGTTTCGGGTAGAACCTCACTAAAAATTGAAGGGAAGGGGAATAGTGAAATGACTCTGTTGTCTGCCTATATTACACTCAAAATGCAACTGCTGAAGCCCGTGTCACACCTGACCCTCAAGTAAAAACAAACACGCAAGCATTCATTGCCCGGCTCGCTCTACCTCGATCCCCTGCCTGCAGCACTAGGGTTCCTCCAGCGAGCCGTCGCCACTGGTCCCATCTAGCCTGGTCCTCGATGATGCTATGTCCAGCTAGGCTACATGGCCGGCGGGTAGGGGCAAATCTCCCTGGCTACTCCTCCCTCTGGCGCCGCCCCTCATTCTCATGGTCTCCAACAGCTGCTCCACTGTGGTTCGTCCAACGCACTACTCCGGCGAGTGCTGCACAACTACTGCTGATGCCACACTGCGGTAGAAGGCACCTTATTCCCCCTCCCCTCCTCCCAGGCCATGGCCTTGAGGTGCTGTTGAAGGATGAGCTCATCCAACGAGGTGAGGATCTCCTCTGATTTTTTGCCAAATTTTCATTCTGATCCACTATACAATGAATTGCTATGAGCTACTTCTACTGCTGCTATATGATGCATTGCTATGAGCTGCTCATGCTGCTGCTATATGTTGAATTGCTATGAGCTGCTGCTGCTGATGTATGATGAGTTGCTATGAGCTTCTGCTACTTCTATATGATGAATTGCTATGAGCTGCTGCTGCTGCTATATGATGAGTTGCTACAAGCTGCTCTTGCTACTGCTATATGACGAATTGCTATGAGCTGCTCCTGCTGCTGCTATATGATGAATTGCTATGAGCTACTCCTGCTGCTGTTGTATGTTGAATTGCTATGAGCTGCTGCTGGTATATGATGAATTGCAGACTACTGCTGCGGTATGATGAGTTGCTATGAGTTGTTGCTGCTGCTGCTATATGATGCTTTCAGGTGGTGCTGCTATATGATAATAACCAGCCACTTGGACCATCGAATTTCAATAAATAATTGTTCTTCATTTAAATGTGGGTCATGCGTTCTTCGTTTAAATTAGGCAATGGGATCTCTATGGAAAACATTGACCAAAGTAGATTGTGCCAAGTAGATGGTATCTTTGTGTTTGCATTTTGAGCAAATAGTGATGGTCGGTTTTCCTATCATATTAATTACTACATTGGGTTCAATTTGTGATGTTTGCAAGTCAAATTAATTTCCATATGGGCAACAAAATGAAAAATATATAATGCAATCTAGACTTTCCACTGATCATACCAAAGATAAGCTGAAAACGCAATGAAAAGAACTGGTTGGCTTATTACATGGAGCTTATATTCACAGGTGCTTATTTTCTTAGGATAACTCATAATAACTGTCCCTAAGAAACTTGGCTAATAGAACTGGCATACAAATAACATGTCACGATGATTGCAATGGAGGAGTGACGTACCATAGCACACTGTATAGGCTCACCGCTGCCTCTCCTTTTTTTGCGATGTTCCATGAAATTGCCACATACATCTTGTACTTTTCATTGTGTAACCCTATCTGCAAGTTGACACGGCTAATTTCAGACATCTCTACATGATACTACATTGCATATCCCTTGCGCATATTTAAACCACCAATTAACGATTGTGTGCGTACCATAAACTAGCCATGACTCTGTATGCTGGACTAGCAGGCACTCTAAGGGAGCCTAATGTAGTGCACTGGAATTCCTACATGCCACCTACGATTTTGTGTAATGTACTGCCCCTGTTCCTAAATATATGTCTTTGTAGAGATTCCAGTATGGACCACATACAGATGTATATAGATGCATTTTCGAGTGTAGATTCACTCATTTTGCTCCGTATGTAGCCTATAGTGGAATCTCTAGAAAGACTTATATTTAGGAATGGAGGTAAGAGGTAGTATCATGTATGACATCTACATATCTAATTTAGCAGCCAGTAGTACAAATCATTGTCTGCATAAAGGGATTACTGGTCGAAAATCCTAGCAAAGCATGTTCGCAGGCACAGAATAATACAAGAGAGAGAGACGCGCTTACAAGATCATAGCAATGCCTCAGTCCAGGATCTTGGTTGGCCAAGCTGTTAGATCTAGAAGAAACATCGTCCTTGTAGTTTTTGCCAGCTGCATAACAGGTAACAGCGACCGGTTAGTATATTTGAAGTACATCAGGCAGGTGATGCTGGACGGGTTTAAAGGTGACAAGTACCTAGGCCGTGGTGGGTGCTTCGCATCTCTCCAGACGGTGGGAATCAGGTTAGAAATGTCGAGGGTGATGACGCTGCGCTGGCTGTTGGGGTCCGGTAAGGAGATCTAGAACCGTCGAGTAGGGTGTTTGTGGAGCGGCTCCGGTAGGGTGGACTATGGTGTGGGCAAAGCGGATCTGTGGTCGTGGATGAGGGCGTAGGTGAAGCTGCTTCGGTGGTTGGGTTAAGGATGGTGTCGACGACACGGATCTGCGGCCGTGGACGGGGCGTCAGAAGCTCCTCCGGTGGTTGGGTTAAGGATGGTGTCGACGATGCGGATCTGCGGCCGTGGACGGGGCGTCAGAAGCTGCTCCGGTGGTTGGGTTAAGGGTGGTGTCGACGATGCAGATCTGCGGCCGTGCACGGGGCATCAGAAGCTGCTCCGGTAGGTTGGATGAGGGTGCGAGGAAGCGGATCTGAGACTGTGGACTTGTGAGTTGGCAAAGCGGCCCCAGTAGGGTGGAGAATGGTATAGGTGAAGCTACTCCGATAGGGTTGACGATGGTGTCGGCGAAGCGGCTCCGGTAGAGTTGAGGAAGGTGTCGGCGAAGCGGCTCCGGTAGGGTTGAGGAAGGTGTCGGTGAAGAGGATCAGAGGCCGTCGACGGGGGCGTCGGTGGGGCGGCTCCGAGGGGTGTGGACGAAGTGTCTCCGGTGGGGAGTACGAATGAGCTGCTGCAGATGCGCGGTGGTTGACGAGAGTACCGGCGAAGCATATCCGGCACCATGGACAAGGCCGACACTGAATGGGCTGTGGTACAATGGTGGATGAGCAGTCTACTTGTTTCTATGGGAGGTGGGAGGGGTAGATGCGGCCGCAGAAGCAGATCCGGCGAGGTGGACGCCACTGGTAGTGAATGGGCTATGGTTCGCCGGTGGATGAGTAGTCTCGGGTTTCGAGAGGGGAGGGGAGAAAGGGCAACGAAGTACGGACGACGTGATGTAAGATGCTCTGGTGTTGTGGAGTTAGTCATTTTTGCGGGACGGGGAGAGGAAATGGGAGTGTCGTGTAGTGGGGGGAACCGGAAGTTACCAAAGCAGCCCCGACCTATCATGTAGATGAGGGCGGTATTGTAACTGTTGGTCTCCGTGCACCAAGGACAAAAGGGGGATTTCGCATGCTACAGACTAAGGTGGCGGAAATTTTAGAAGGAGGCGGGAGATTTTGCCGCCCGTGGGATCGTTCATATCTAGTTTCAACTAATTTTGGAACGTGCTAGCGGGAAGGTCATGCTAGACAGTGTACACGGGGCACGCGTCAGCAGTTAATAACTGGTGTGAAGTCCACCCCAGAAAAAAAGGCAATAACTTGGGATGATGCGCCGATAACTTGGACGTTCACACGGGCGCGGCCAATCATACGGGTGAAGTGGCGCGTTCACAAAAAAGGGATCAAACGCTTTGCCTATGTATTTCTCATGTAAATAGATAATTTAGTGCCATTGGTTATTTACTTTAATCATAATGCATTGACGTGTTAGTGTAGAGGCGCACAAAAAGAAATGGATATTGTAGTTAGCTACTTAAAAGTGTTACCTCATATGATTACATATCCTCCATTTCATAAATTCGGTACCCGTTGAATTCATATATGAATATTACATATATTACTTCAAAATATATGAATATTGCCGCCGCGGGTTTGGTCGCCGCCAGGCGAACTCCGGCGACAACCGACGTGGCGGGGTGATTAGCGCTAATCCCCGCCAGCTGGACCCCACCTTGTCATTGACAGCGGGCCCCGCAGCGGGTCAAAGCCCAAGTCAACACGGGGTTAACCCCTGTCTCGCTGACCAGTGGGCCCTGCTTGTAAGGTTTGACCCTCGCTGGACGTTGACTCACTGACGTCACGCTGACGTCAGGCTGACGCAATTATTTATTTTTTGGAATTAGTTTAATTCTATTTAATCAGGAAATTCTAGAAAATTATTAAAACTTCAAAAAATCATAGAAATTCAACCGTAACTCAGATTGAAATAATTTATATATGAAAAATTATCAGAAAAATGCAATCTATCCATTTTTACTAGTATCATGCATGAAAAACCAACTTATACCTACTGTATAAGTGAAACACTAAAATTGGATTTATAAAAGACTTAACTTGGAGTTGCATTTGAATTCTTGATTCAAATGGACTTCAACCTAATGGATGCTAGTTGCATTAGGTCAAACAACATCGCATCTTCATGCCATGTTCATGCATCATATTGTTCCATATGCTTGTCTATTGATTGTTGGCACCGTTCCTTCTTGATAGGTCTTGCTCCGGAGACCGTTCCAGAGTACCTGTCTTTGAAGCAGTGCCTCCTCTGTTGATCTACAAGGCAAGCAAACCCCCTTGTTCATTCCGATACAATCCTACTGTCTCGCTCCTGCTCTCAGTTATTGCATTAGGACAACAATGTTTCAACTGCTACTTTGTGCTGCGGTAGTTGAACCCATTCCTCTGCATGACCTATCATTGCCACAGTAAATATTTGAAACCCACTAGCATGTGTAGGAGTAGATTGAGCCATGTTGTGTTCCTACCATGCCATGCTTGCTATTGCTTAGAGTTGTGTCAGGTCTGATTCATTGGGAATGAATTGGAGTGTTACGCTATGTTCTGATGCTGAGAGTTAAGTGTGTGAACATGATTTGGTAAAGGTAGCGGTGAGAGGCCATGTAGGAGAACATGGTGGGTTGTCTCACTGGAACCGTCCTTAAGCACTGAGTTCTATGTATGTTGTCCAATGACTCGATACTACCACACATTGGGCTCCGGGCGCTCCAAGCCCTCTCGACTTATTAACCAACTTGATCTCTGTCCAGGAGTCGCAACTAGTTTCTAATGTTTGTAGGTAGTGTTAGTAGTCTACCAAGTGGCACCCGGCCAGGTGGGCTTGGGACAGACTAGGCACAGTGGAACGGTGTACCAAGTGGCACCCGGGTGGTGGGCTTGGGAAACCTGCTCACATCGTTTGGGGCCGTGAGCGACACCCCAACCGGATCTCCTTGCGGATGGAACCCGAATAGGCGATAAACCTAGATTAGAGTCTTGTGTGGTTAGTCCGGTCGTGGCCTACACCCTCGGCAGGCTTCCGCTTGAAGGTTGCCGAGATACATGACGTGTACATGGCGGTAAGAGGCGAGAGCGTGTGTGAAAAAGTACACCCCTGCAGGCTTAACATGATCTATTCGAATAGCTGGGTCCGCAGTTATGGACTTCTTGGATGCTTACGTGGTACATAGACAACTTGAAGTGGATACTCTAAAATGCTCAAGACAAGTGTGAGTGCTATGGATGGCTTTCTCGTAGGGAGACGGGGATGAATCCATAGTAGTGTATTGTGTGGTGGTTAGTGGACTCGTGTGCGCCATCTCACCTTAAAGAAGTTCTCGTTATCATAGAACAAGATAGCCACTAAGTCAAAGCTGGCTTGCTGCAACTAAACACCACATTACCTTCTTGATACAAATGCATGTATGATAGGATCTGATGTAAGTCTTGCTGAGAACCTTTGTACTCATGTTGCTTTATTTATGTTTTTGCAGCGGAGACTTCGGTCTTACTAGTGTTCTCGTGAACTTCGACAAGTAAGTTGTACCTCAGCTATGATCTTGATCAGATGTTGTAGATAGTCAGGCTCTTCAGCCTTTTTTTCATTTATAGATGTTTGTACTCAGACATGTAATGCTTCCGCTTGTTGCTTGTTTGCTCTGAATGTTGGGTCAGGTGACCCCTGCTTGTAATAATGCTATGATGGCTCTTTTGAGCCTTTATCTATATGAGTTGTTGAGTTATGCTGTGATGCCATGTGGTACAGCACATACTTGCATGTTATGCGTACGTGTAATGTGTATTGCTATGTGTGGGATCTGACTATCTAGTTATTTATCCTTAGTAGCCTCTCTTACTGGGAAATGTCTCCTAGTGCTTCCATTGAACCCTGGTAGCTTGCTACTGCTCCGAAACACTTAGGCTGGCCAGCATGTGTCCTTCTTCGTTCCTGTGTCTGTCCCTTCGGGGAAATGTCACGCGGTGTCTACTAGAGTCCTGTTAGCCTGCTATAGCCCGGTTTACCGGAGTCTTCCTAGCCCAGTTGCTACAGCCTGGATTCAATCACTGATGACCGACACGTTCGTTGCTGGGTCATGTATGCCTGTCCCTGTAAGTTAGTGCCACTTTCGGTTCACGACTAGCCATGTCAGCCCGGGTTCTTTGTCATATGGATGCTAGCGACACTATCATATATGTGTGCCAAAAGGCGCAAACGGTCCCGGTCATGGTAAGGCGACACCCGTGGGAATGCCGTGCGTGAGGCCGCAAAGTGATATGAGGTGTTACATGCTAGATCAGTGTGGCATAGAATCGGGTTCCTGACAACATCGGAATCACACACGCGCACTTCGTGTATTTCTCTCCCTCTGTCAGGGTTAAATTCGTCTTTCTACCCCGTCCTATAAGTCTCTCTCACACAAACACACACGCTCTCTATGTCTAACACGCCCACCCTTTTAATTCCGCCCACCCATAATCACTAATGTCTCAAAGTATAATAATGTCTCTCACACATATGCTATCTACCTATCCCTTAATATAGCTAGATATGTGTCACACAAACTCCTTCTTCCTACTAGCAAGATGCCCATGCATTGCACGGAACATCAAGATGCATTTGTATCAGAAGTTTATCTTGTGGGAGAAAAGGATGAACGAGGGAATGCCTTATTTGCAAATGCGGAGAGGGGTGTGGGTATCTTTTTGCAAAATTTTCATATTTTCCTTCCTATCCGTCGGATATAAATCGGATGGCCTATATTGCAGGATGGCAGGAACACCATAATCACCAACTCTCCTTTTATAAGAGTAGAGATATGTGAGTGTCACTGCCCCCCCCCCCACACGCACACACACCCACACTTCCCAACACCGAAGGAGTAGGGTGACACCTCGATCTTGATACTAATCTATCAACTGGCTTCCCTCTCAAACATACATACACACACACACACACACTACCCCGCACCGTAGGAGTAGGGTGACACCTCGATCTTTGATAGTAATCTATCAAATGGATTCTCTCTCAAACATACACACACACACACACACACTACCCCGCACCGAAGGAGTAGGGTGGCACATCGATCTTGATAATAATCTATCTACTCCTCTTTCAAACACACACACACACACTCGCTAGTTGTGCCTCTGTGCCTACCGCACACACTCTCGATACGTCTTTCTCTCCCTCCCCACCCCAACAATGGTAGTAGAAGGGTGACAACTCGATCTGATCATAATCTGTCAATATGTAGACTTCTCGCGCGTGCACAACTGTAGTGACGATGACGCTGAACCCAGTGTGCCTTGTTTTTACCGGCCTCATGAGATAGTTTTCACCCTGTTTTCTGTTAATTAACAAGGCAACCTTTTCTTTGTTACTACTAGTGAATCTGAAATCATTCGGGGCAGACATAAAATATATCACTTCAACCCAATTATCGCAGCAACTATTTTAAAAGAAATTAGCTAGCTTCTCGTGCGTTGCATGGAACATCAAGATGCATTTTTATGAGCAGTTTATCTTGTGAGAGAAAAGGCTGAACAAGGGAAGGCCTTATTTGCGAACGTGGAGAGACGTGTGGGTATATTTTTGCAAAATTGCCATAGTTACTTTCCTATCCATTAGATATAAATCCGACGGCCTATATTGCAGGATGGCACGCACACCATCATCACCAACTCTGTTTTCTACTCCCTCCGTCCGAAAATATTGTCATCAAAATGGATAAAAAGAGATGTATCTAAAACTAAAATACGTCTAGATACATTTCCTTTAATCCATTTTGAGGACAAGTATTTCCGGACAGAGGGAGTATTTGTCTTTTTAGAGATTTCAACAAGTGACTATGGCCGGACCTTACCAACATACTCAAAAGTAGTCCATAATTTTGATGTTACCCTGTTTTCTTGGCGGTGCAGTGCCATCTGGATACCTCATAAATAAATCAAGGACAAATCTAACCCCTTCCTGAAAAGACATACGTAGCAAAATGAGTGAATCTACACTCGAAAATATGTCTACATACACATCCGTATGTGGTAGTCCATTTGAAATCTGAAAAGGACAAATATTTAGGAACGAATGGATTATATATTAGAGTAGACATGGAGATATATCTCCAGCATGGTCTACAACAAAAATGTGCTGGGCTGGTTAGCGCCGGATGCTCGCAACGCGATGACATGGGTTCGAATTCTGTCTTTTAACTTTAGATTTTTATATTATATATTACTCTACTTATTTAATATGGACTTCTTTCGCTACTGTACTGACAATGGAACCCACAGAGTACTTAGAATATTAAGGATGGACTTGTTTCTTTTTAACTTTCTGTACGAAGCTGTAGCCACCCTGCAAGTCACGTGTACACTGTACATGCAATTAACTTTTTATAGAGGGACAATCATACAGGCAATTAACTCAAATGGATTGGATGTCACTCTATTACTTCCAGCATAAAGAGCATCTCCAACGGCAGCCGGCAAATTTCCTCCCGCTTCCTTCTGCGGAGGACGACATCAAACGCCAGCGGCATACATTTTTACAACCTTAACCAACCAAATGAAATTCGTGCAAACACGGACTGATTTCATATAAGCATGAAGGATTTCATATAGAAAAACTGGATCTTCATATAAACATGATGGATTTCATTACATTTACATGAACTAAGAGGTGCCAATCTGGCTCTCTTGTATAATTAATACTCCCTCCGTCCGGAAATACTTGTCCTAGAAATGGATATATCTAAACTTATTTTAGTTCTAAATGGCCGCCCGTGGATCCCTTTATTTTCCTCATGTCCGTCAGCCACTTGCGGGGTCGACGAAGGTCCTCAGAAGAGACGAAGCAGCAAAGAAACCACCTGAATCCGCGGTCATCGCCTCGGCGGTCGCCTTCAGGGTCCCAAGTGGTGGCGGCCTCCCGTGTTCTACTTCTCCTTGATGATGGCGGCGGACACGGAGAAGCTGGCCACCGACTCGTCGCTCTCCACGCACCCGGCTTCTATCTCTGCCTGCATGGCGCTGCCGCAGGCACGGGAGGCGCGCCCATAGACACAGGAGGCGCGGCCATCGTAGACACTGGTGGCGCGGTACGACGCGGCAGCAACGGCGCTTGTACCGGCGTGCTCGTCGCCGTGCCGGCATGGAGCAACTCGCCACTCCTCATTGAGCTGAACTGGAGCGGCGAGTTGCTGAACCACGTGCCTGCTTGGGGCGGCAACTGGCTCCGTCGGGCCAAGCGAGGTTGGTGAAGCACCGAGCAGCCTCCCCCGTATCCGGAGAGCTCGGCGGGCCACCCAGCCGGGTAATATGCCGGAGAATGGCTCATCGGAAGCCATCAGAAGAGTGGAGAAAATGGTGAAGGAGGAGATGGGGGAGCGGCAGAGGGGTGCGATTCTTGCCCGCTGTCTGTCTGGCCTCGTGTAAATAGAGGGCGGATGGTAGGAGCTTGGCCGGCGTCTGGCCTCGTTTAAACTGAGGGCGGACGGGAGGAGCTCGGCCAGTGTTGCATTTAATTCCATCCCGCTCATGAACTGACGTGTGGCCGGAGTAGGATTCTCGGTTTGCATGCGGGTTTAACGGAGGGGTTGAATGGAGGCGCCGGGCGTGCAGCGGGCGGCGCAGTACTATTCGATTTGACAATATTAATGAGCCGTCAAATCACAAAGGCCCTTGCCTCTCATGAAACCGACCGAGCTAGACGGCCCTGCCCTCTAGCATTTTAAAAAAAGTATATACTCCACTTTTGTATAGTAGTAGTATCGTTGGATTGCACCATGGAGCAAAACTTGAAATTAAAAAAAAGGTGGTACATATAGAGAGCGCTCGTGAACTATGTGTCATACATGGCAATAAATAAAGTACAACATGATACTAATATATGATACATGGCACAGGAGTACTAAGGCTGGGCATAGTGGGGGTAGCATAAGTAGTAACATGCACTTGGGACTCGCAAACATGCTTATGTGGCAGGCGATTAAAGAAGAGAAAGATAGTTATAGTAACATAGGTAGATACCGTAACATAATAAATGCGATGCTACTATGTGTCATGCATGGCAATAAATGAGACCAGCTATGATACTAATCTATGATACTATGCACTATAGAGGTATTAACATAGGCTAGTAACAGATACATGTTACTAGTCTAAGTTACACCCCACTATGACCATCCTAAATATTATTAATACAGTTTTGCTAGAACTCATCTAGATGAGATATAATTTGGTCTCATTCATCTTTTATAGCCATTGGATGTGTTGCTATAAGATGCGTGTGTGCTGACGTGGGTTGTATTTGTTCTTGTGCAATGAACTGACCACTGCATGTCATGTTTGATAGTCTCAAGTCATTAAAAGCATACAAGTCTTTCCTCTATTTATGTCAAAAAATAAGAAACAACATGAGAGTTAATGCACCACGCCTATGTGTTTACTATTTGGTTTTCGTAAGATGACTTTAATACTCACCTAGACGGAGGGAGTATTCGATTTGACAGCGGGCGGCGCAGTTCCCGATACGGCTTTAATGCAGACGAGGGAGGGACTAGCGGTTCCTGATATGTTGAACGGCCAATGCATCCTCCTTCAATTAATGCATGAGGGAAGTAATGGGAGGAGGTCCGGGAAAAGAGGCTGCACGATGTCAATGCAACGCAGTTTGCCCTCATTGCCCTCATATAAAGGCGCCCCTCCATTCCAATGCATCTACCACATCGTACGCACCTAAGCATTTGCCTAAGCACCTACACTAAGCGCAAAAGAGCTCGCTCCATACCCAGCGCGGTGATGCGCGTGAGCGGCCAGCGGCTGTGCCAAATGGTCCACGACGCCGGCCTGCGGCATGGCGCCGAGGATCGTCTCCAGACGATGTTGGAGACCGGCTGGTGGATGGCCGCCGTCGATGCTAACTACGACTCTCAGTTGGACCAGATGATCGTTCCCACCAGCAACAAGTTCACCGTCCTCAAGAAGCTCGCGGACGACATCGCCGTACTCCTCCAGCCCGCGCGCCCGGGCTCCTCATTGCTTGCCACCCCAATCGGCCTCCATGGCCGAAACCTCTTTCAAGCACTGGTGGCCCTGTGACTGCCCGCCAACGCCACAAAGAATGTCCACCTAGAGGTCGCGCTCGCTGCGAGGTGCCTCACCCTGCAAGAATTCGTCGACCTACACATCCACGTGTATGAGCAAATCGTGTACATGGGTATCTACAAGGCCAGTGAGGATGCTATGACGTTGGCCTTCCTCAACCGGCTGGAAGCCTTGGATGCCTTTGCTGAGAAGCACCTCGACCTCGCCACAAATGCCACCGCTCCTTAGCCGCCGGTCGGTGGCCCGGCGCACTAAGTTGAGGAGGAGGAGGTCGTACGTTCGTGGATCCATCTTCCTTCTTGCCTTCTGTAACCACCAATGCAATCGCATCATCGTGGCCTTAATTCTTATTGTGTTGTTGTATTCTCGTTCCAATCAATACCGACATGTGTGATCCCCTTGCTTAATTATATGCATCACTGTAACTAGTACTCCATTCGTTAATTTATAAGTTGTGCTTACCTTTTCCATTAACTTCGTGCAAAGCACGGGCATCTTGCTAGAAACACTAGAAGATGTCTATATAATCGGTATGTGATAATCCATTTGAAATCTCAAAAAAGACAAATATTTAGGTACGGAGGGAGTAATATACTAGGAGTATATCAAAACAATAGTGACTTCTTTCAAGTTTGTGAGCAAATACTACTATTCTACTACATTGGATCCGTCGCAACGCACGGGCACATTGCTAGTAAAAGGAAAAGGCCTGCCGCGTTCGCGTCGCACCCCCACATGCCCGGGAATCGGGAGTACAACACGGCCCGTCCGGCATGACACATAGCTTAGGGAAGGCATGTTGCCTAGCATTTTCACGTTCATGTGGGACCGCCGTTGAGCAAACCGACACCCCACCCGCCGCCGGGTTGGAAAACAGAAACGAGGGGAAGATCTAGCTGTTGCACGGAAGCCATGAAATTGGGTGTCAGACAGGGCTCGTTGATAGAGTAGGAGCATTCCGTACTAGTACTACTCCTACTAGTTTTGTACTCCTAATACTATATTACTAGTACTACCACTATACAACTAGTAGGTACGTGCACGGCACAACATCATAGGAACAAAAAACGGGAAGATCTTTGAGGGAGTCCTGGACTAGGGGGTGTCCGGATAGCCAAACTATCATCTTTGGCCGGACTCCAAGACTATGAAGATACAAGATTGAAGACTTCGTCCCGTGTCCGGATGGGACTTTCGTTGGCGTGGAAGGCAAGCTTGGCGATGCGGATATGTAGATCTCCTACCATTGTAACTGACTCTGTGTAACCCTAGCCCTCTCCGGTGTCTATATAAACCGGAGGGTTTTAGTCCGTAGGACGAACAACAATCATACCATAGGCTAGCTTCTAGGTTTAGCCTCTCTGATCTCGTGGTAGATCTACTCTTGTACTACCCATATCATCAATATTAATCAAGCAGGAGTAGGGTTTTACCTCCACCGAGAGGGCCCGAACCTGGGTAAAAACATCATGTCCCTTGTCTCCTGTTACCATCCGCCTAGATGCACAGTTCGGGACCCCCTGCCCGAGATCCGCCGGTTTTGACACCGACATTGGTGCTTTCATTGAGAGTTCCTCTGTGTCGTCACCTATAGGCCCGATGGCTCCTTCGATCATCAACAACGACGCGGTCCAGGGTGAGACTTTTCTCCCCGGACAGATCTTCGTATTCGGCGGCTTTGCACTGCGGGCCAATTCACTTGGCCATCTGGAGCAGATCGAAAGCTATGCCCCTGGCCATCAGGTCAGATTTGGAAGTTTGAACTATAAGGCCGACGTCCGCGGAGACTCAATATTCGACGGGTTCGAGCCACAGCCAAGTGCGCTGCACTGTCACGATGGGCATGATCTAGCTCTGCCACCGGACAGTGCCTTGGAGGCCACACAAGTGTCCACTCCGACCCTTAGCTCGGAGCCGACTGCGCCGATCGAGGACGGGTGGCTGGATACTGCCTCGGGGGCTGTTACCTCTACAGCGATAGAGCCGAATACCAATCCTGTCCTTCGTGAAGCTCGTGACTCCAAGGTGTCGGACTCCTCTCCCGACTCCAAACCTTCCGCGCCCCTGCCAATCGAATCCGATTGGGCGCCGATCATGGAGTTCACTGCCGCGGACATATTTTAGCACTCGCCCTTTGGCGACATCCTGAATTCACTAAAGTCTCTCTCTTTATCAGGAGAGCCCTGGCCGGACTATGGTCAGGTAGGTTGGGATGCGGACGACAAAGAAATTCAAATGCCCACCCACCACCCACTTTGTAGCCACTTTCTATGACTTAACTGACATGCTAGACTTCGACTCCGAAGACATCGACGGTATGGACGACGTTGCCAGAGAGAACCAAGAACCAGCACCTACAGGGCACTGGAAAGCCACCTCAACTCACGATATATATATATGGTGGATACCCCTAAAGGAAGGGATAACGAGGAACAACGGGACGCCGCGAAGGGTAATTCCCTCGAAAAGCAGTCAAAACGGTGACGTAAGCGCCGCTCAAAGCCCCGCCTCGACAAAGATAGCACCCATATAGACCCAGCCATAGAGCAGGGCAAACCGGTGGACGACGAACATGCCCTCGAGCAACCATCTGAACAGGATAACTTGGATAAACAATCCGTCCCCGGCGAAAACAACAGTCCGGACGATCTCACGCCGGACACATCGTTGGAGCAGAAGAACCTCCACAAAAGGCTCTTCGCCACTGCATGAAGTCTGAAGAAGCAGAAGCAGAAGCTCAAAACAGCGGAAGACGTACTCAGAATGAGATGGAGCAAAGTACTAAAGACCGCAGACAAATACGGCGATAGTCGCCAAACAAAGAGCTACCCGAAGCGCAAACTACTGCCCAAATTTGACAAGGAGGCCGTAGATCCCCCACAATCAAAGAACAAAGAGGCCGCCCGGTCGGATAGACGACCACATGACAAACAAAGAGCGGCAAGCGGCGCCGCACACAAGCCGACACGCGATCCGCATAAGGATCCGCACCAAAAGGATGGCCAAGTCAGGTCTATCTATGGGCCAAGAAAGCAAGCCCTAGAAAGCAATACAACACGTCGAGTATTCGAACATCACGACACACCCAAATACAGGGACACCGCACACCCCCTATGTTTCAACGATGAGGTGCTGGAGCACGAATTTCCAGTGGGATTCAAGCCCGTAAACATAGAGGCATACGACGGAACAACAGACCCTAGAGTCGATTGAGGATTACATCCTACACATACACATGGCTAGAGGAGATGACCTCCACGCCATAAAATACTTACCCCTCAAGCTTAAAGGGCCAGCCCGGCATTGGCTCAAAAGCCTCCCAGAAAATACCATTGGAAGTTGGGAAGAGCTCGAGGATGCGTTTCGGGCAAATTTTTAGGGGACTTATGTCCGGCCTCCGGATGCAGACGATTTAAGTCACATAACTCAACAGCCCGGAGAGTTAGCCCGCAAATTCTGGAATAGGTTCCTCACCAAAAAGAACCAAATAGTCGACTGTCCGGACGCCGAAGCCTTAGCAGCTTTCAAACACAATGTCCGAGACGAATGGCTCGCCAGACACCTTGGCCAAGAAAAGCCAAGAACAATGGCCGCACTAACAAGCTTCATGACCCGCTTTTGCACGTGAGAGGATAGCTGGCTGCCAAGATGCAGCACCAGCGACCCAAGTACATCCGAGGTTAGGGATGGAAATGGGAAACCACGACGCAGCAAGGACCAGCGCCGGACCAAGGGAAATAGTCCGAAGAGCATGGCAGTCAACG